>NC_088347.1:27815000-28115000 GCF_036884655.1 Musa acuminata AAA Group | reverse complement strand
ACAAGAGTTCATCGATATAGAAAAAGTTGCAAGGATTTAACTGCACTATACATGGGTCAAGAAATTCAAGCACACAAGGGTTTGATTAGGACCATGAAATTTAGTCCAACTGGGAGGTACCTGGCAAGTGGTGGTGAAGATTGTGTCGTATGTATTTGGCAGATTATTCAAGTTGAAAGTTCTTGCGCATGTGTTGCTCCAGAAGGATCATCCACATTTGTTGGTAAAATCAAAGACACCAAGCTGGTTCCTGGAAAAGATAGCAATTTGGCTCCTGTTCTTATTCCAAAAAAGATTTTTAAGATCGAGGAAACTCCTTTGCAAGAACTGAGGGGGCACACAAATGATATCTTGGACATATCTTGGTCCAAATCCAATGTAAGTTCTAATGAACCTAGCTCCTTAATCAGAAGTGACTTTCATATCTTCTGTTTCTATGCTAGTATTTGAAGTTCCATTGCCAAAAACAGTGCCATCTCTTAGCTGTAAAATCATAATTCATTCTCTAAGATGATATCAGGGTTTTATTCTTTCTCCTTAGCTTCTGAGTTGTCACATGCTATAACACTTTAAAACTAAACTATTGCTGAAAACCTTTTGTTTCACCTCTTTTGTAGTTTGTATTAAACTTGCCACATTCTTATTTACTGTACTCCAATTTTTGTTGCAGTATCTGCTGACCTCATCTAAAGATAAAACTGTACGCCTGTGGAAAGTTGGTTGCGACGGATGCCTTAAGATTTTCCAACACAAGGATTATGGTAAACATGAGAAGCAAAAGATATTCTCTTTTTTTTGTTTCTTTTCAATTGTTTTTTGATACATATTCAATATTTGTATGTACATGGCTGTTTTAGTTCTTTATATGCATAAGCCGAATTTGGTTTTAGTTCTCATACATGTCTTAGCATTTTGTGTTGATATTTTTAGAATTATTTTGCAGTGCAAACTTTTGTAGTTGGGTTAATTGGTTTGCTATGCTCATCTCTTTTTTCAAGGATAACTTCCTCTGATTCTGTTTCATTGTCTATGAAAACCAGTGACATGCATTCAGTTCAACCCTATTGAGGATAGATTCTTTATCAGCGGTTCAATTGATGGAAAAGTTCGCATTTGGGAAATTCCGGAGAATCGAGTGACTGATTGGGTTGATACAAAGGACATCGTAACTGCTATTTGTTACCAGCCAGATGGAAAGGTTTCTTTCTGACTTGAGTACTCACAATTATGCATTGCCTAATTTCTTATGCTTCAGCAACACCGTCATTTTGACATTGTTCCTCCTATTGAACAGGGATTTGTTGTTGGTTCTATTAAAGGGGACTGCCGCTTTTACGGTTGCTCAGGTATATTTCAGGTTTTGATAAATCCTCTTTAAGCATTCACCAGTCTTGTTCATTTCAGCAAAAAAATGAAAAAAGAAAACTTGTGTCTCTTTATAGAACACATTCTTTTCATTTTTATTGATATACCTCCTTATTGAAGTTTCCTTGTCCCTTTTATATAGAATTTAGTTATACTTCATAGCTTCTTCTTCAGTTCCTGTTTGTCATTTCTCTTTTCTTTTCTGAATGTAGCTAAAATGATTCAACTTGACCTGCAATTAAGTCTCTGCAGTAAAAAAAAGTCTTCTGGCAAGCGAATTACTGGGTTGCAGGTAAGGCATCTGACTCTGTTATGGTTGCCAAGCTTGTTGTTCTATGTAAAAATTTGTCACCCATAAGTCTTCATCCTTGCAGTTTTGCCCAGAAGATTCTAGAAGAATTATGATCACATCAGCAGATTCTAGAATTCGGATATGTGATGGGGTTGATGTCATCCTCAAATTCAAAGGTTTAGCATAATTTCACCTTTCAACTTTCTTAAAGTCGGGTTTGATATGCTGAATTTGTTTGGATATATGTATATGCATGTGCTAGCCTAACATTGATTAGAGATAGTTCATTATTGTTGATTTTGTTCGACCTAGCTTCTTGAACTGGAAGATCTTTTGAAGAGAACTTTGATTCTTCGAGAAACTTATGTAATTTTTATGAGCTCTTGTTGATATATATTTGAGCATACAACATGAATAGCACATCCTAAGTCGATATACAACATGGATGCAATATGAATAACTCTGCGAGAAGAGGAGTGTAAATGTCTATTATTTGGGTAACAGGTCAATCAACTGCAATTGTTGATAATCTTTCTTGATAAATTCTACTTATTTGCTTATATTTTATTTGATAAACAATGTAGGACACAGGAAAGCCAAAAGTCAATTGTCTGCATCATTCAGTTCAGATGGAAGACACATTATATCTGTGGGTGAGGACTCCAATGTCTATATCTGGAACTACAATGGATCAGGCAACCTACCATGCATAGGTGCCAAGTCAATTCATTCATCTGAGTTCTTTTTCTCCAGAGGAGTATCTGTTGCGGTGCCATGGCCTGGCGTGGGCTATAGAGAAACTGATGTTGGCAACAACACTCAGATTTCCTCTCTGCCACATAAAATTTTGGAACCATTCCCTTGGTTAAAGAATTCAGATTGCTTTTCTCTTGGGACATGGCTGTTTTCTGATGGTTCGTCAAAGATGTCAGCTACATGGCCTGAGGAGAAGCTCCCTTCGCAAACCAAGCCTCAAATACAGCCTGATCATAGCTGTGAGCGTAGTAGCCATCTCCATCATGATTATTGGAGCCTCGCTCATATGACGGGCACATGGAATTTGGTGATTGTAACTGCAGGAAGTGATGGAACCATCAGATCGTTCCATAACTATGGATTGCCTGTTCAATTATGAAGCGAGAAGAGACAATGTGCAATAACTAATAACTGAAACGATATTGGTGATCTGATACTTGCACATTATGTGATTATTACAGATAACTAATTTACACCACAGACATCTCTGGAAGATCAGTTATGGTTATCTGACATATGCATCTTATGACAGCATGGCCATGATCTATCTGGTGCTTTTCTCAGGTATACAATTTTAGGAGTTGGTGGTATACTGTAAGGCATATGGTTGCAAAGGCTCCATGTTCTGATGTTCCATTTTTCAGACAGAACAGAGTGAAATGAGGACCTTGCTTTATCCTTTGCCTTTTCCCTTGTTTCTATGGAAAAAGAAAAAGAGGGGGTTGTGGAATGGGGCAGCAAAACCAGCACAGTTTTGTTATAGTCAGAAATGTATCCTTTGTTGCAAGTAACCACTTATCTATTTTTGGGAATAACAGCTGAATATTATTAGATGGCTACGATGTTCTTACATTCAGATCAAGGATGTTGGTTAGCTTGTTCCAGGCATCCACAAATTTATATCTTTCGAATTACTGGTGTTCTTCGTGAGACCGGCCATTAACATTGTTTTGGCTTGCTAAGCAGATATTCAAGACCCGTCACAAAGAGCCTTCTCATTGAACTTCAACTCGAAACAAGCTTATGTTTATACAGGTATGCTTCTTTAACATCTGTAGATCAAACAATCCAAGTGAAAAAAACAAGGAAAATAATTTATACTTGCAATCACAACAATAATTGTGTTTTATATTAGCCCTTGCTAAGATAAGTCTTTTTGTTTTTTTGGCTTGGCGCCATGTAGCTCTGCAACACAGTAATGCATCGTCTTCCCTTTCATGAACAAATTTGCAATGGCAGAAGGATGATGCTGTGGTTATCAAATTCTCCGCAGATGAGTCTCTACTATCGGGAAGCTCCATTTTCCTTTATGCCAACTAAATAGCTGATGCGGCAGGCAGTGCTTCTACTTCTTCAAGCGTGTAAATAACATGAATTATTATGGAAACAGTCAATTGAGTATTTCAATTTTGATTGACATTTCAATTGACTTGTAGCCAAATCTTATCCGGCAATCACGATATAAAGTTAACCTAACAATGCAATAGAATATCTTGTCATTTTTGGTACGAGTGATTGGCAGGAAATGTTGTTCATGTTAATTGACGATTCAAGGCGGCTAAAAGTCCACCATGATTCTTTGTTGATATTTGTAGTGTGGTCGATAAGTCAACTTTCGTGCAATCAGGCTACATTAAATTCATGGATAAAAGTCAAAATTTGATTGAAAATATTAATTAAAAGTTGAGGATCCAATTCAAATCTACCTAAAATTTGAAGGAGGAGAAACATTTGAATGACATTTGGCCCATTCACTCTAAAGCAAGGTATGTCATATTGAAGCATATTGCCTGTATCGGACGGTATGTACTGGTCCGACAGATTATCGATACGCGGATCGTCTGGTATCATTATAGTGTTACAGTATAAAATTATTCGGTACACTAGGATGTATCGCTCGATACGCCCTGATATATCCCCAGTATATCAGTATCTGTCGTATCCAAGCCGGGTCGAAACACCGAACCTTGCTCTAAAGTGACTTCAAGAAAATAAATAAAACTTAATTATGGGATCAAATAATAAAAAAATTATTTTTCAGTCATTCATTATATATATATATATATATATATATATATATATATATATATATATATATATATATATATATATATATATATTTGGGTGGGGGCAGATATGCTATTTCTCAACTTTGAAAGAATATATATGTAAAACCATCTTTTCTAAAATATCCTCTATTTCTCTAATTTATAATTATTATTTTTCACTCTTTTTCCTCTCTTATATCCTCCTCGACGATTTCCAACGGGGAAAGTCTCAGGCTACCGGCAAATGGCCGTCTTCTCCCCTTCCCTCTCTTTATTCCCCGGCGCCACTCTCTCCTCTTTCTCTTCATCTTCTTCCTTTGCTCCGAGGCTTAGAGCTCCGTCGCTGATGCTGGGCGCTCGCAGCAGGACGCCTCCTCGGTCGGTCGTTAGCTGCTCCTCCGGTTTGGCCTCGGATTCGCCGAATTATCCAAGGTTTGCTCTTCCGTGGGCTGTCTTTTACACCTGTGTCGTGCCGGCTAACTGTGGTGGGGATTGAAAGAAAAGGATTTTTTGGGGGGATGATCGTGTGTGTTCTTTGCCGAAAGGATGTTGTGGGTGTAGCTGTCGGGAAACGGAAATGGTTTTCTTGGTGGGTTAAAGATTCTTATTTTCTGTTGTTTTTTTGCTTTTTAGGTAATTGTTAACCGCCTTAGGGCGCTCGTCTTTTGAAACGACGACTAAAAGACGATCTCTTTCTTGACTTTTCGTGAAATGCGAAGAAGAGCTATATTTCTACCTATTATAGTGCTTCAAATTTTTGTGACCATTAAAGCCGATCTTGTAGCTTGAAGGGGGATGAGTTCATAGTTAGAAGAATAATAAAAAGGAGAAAGGAAGTTGTTTCCGAGTTCTTAACTTCGAGGTCATAAAGGAAACATAAGAAGCTTACAAAGGGTTGGAGAATATCTGACTCTATTTGCTCGACGGAAGAGCTGTTGATGGGTAGGGCTTGCTGAACTCTCCAGCAAAATATGTTTTCAGGTAGTCTGCTTGCCATCTCAAAAAGGTCATCACTTTCGGAAGAAGGGCAATGCTATCAATGAGTACTGCCTTTAATTATGCTTATCTAAGCCTGTTACTCTGATAGTCTAATTTTCCTTTGTGGTAAGATGATACTAGGATACTAAGACTATGTTCAGATGCAATTTTCTTTCTTTTGAACATCATTTGTGTGAAAAAGCTATGTTCACATCTTAGTGATTTATTTCCATCATGTATAGGCCTCAAACAGCAACCATGGCTCCCTTTGGCTTGCTCAGAGATGAAGGTTCTATGCCAAAGCCATCATATAGATGGCAAAGGGTTTTGCTTAAAGTAAGTGGAGAAGCACTTGCTGGAGACCACGCTCAAAATATTGATCCAAAGGTAATTTTTCTAGATTCATACAAACACGGAAGGGAAAATACTTTATGATCTTGTTGCATCTGTTGTCCACTTCTTTGAATCTATGGCAAATTGTAATCATAATTTTTATGTCATTGCATGAATACTTTAAAGAAATTTTCCATGGCAAAGAGCAATCTAAGGTGGTTCTCCTTTTATTTTAGATTTGCAGATTGGACTGGTTCCGAACTTAACAAGTTCAACTTGTTCAACAGAAATTTAGGTTTGGCTAGGAATTGGGACTTGTTATCCTTTGAACACTTAACATTTAGAGATTTAGTCTTGATTTAGTCCTCTGTTGCCCTCATGCCCTGGGGGTCTGTTGCCAGCATACTTGTGTTGGCAAGATGCCTTACCTGTGTCTTGGTCTTGGGGCATAATGTCTGTCCCCTGCTGGCATGAAACCAATGCACAACAATTTAAATCTTTTACTGCCAACAATAATATGAATTGCTAGAATGATATACATCTAAGAAACTTTTGGTGATTGTGAAAACTTGATAATATGTTCTTCATGCCAACTTGATAGTATAACTGTTCTTATGCTTTACGAATGTTGTTAGTTGTTATGGTCTAACTACATTCCACAGATTGACGATTGCCAATTTTCTTTTGTCATGTGACATCTTTACTAGATTTTCTTCCCAAACTTTGTATGACTTGCTAAATATGTCCATAAAATTTTCTTACCAAAGAGTGAGAGCTTTTCTATTCTTGCCTGAAGGTTTTCTCAGTGACATGTTGCAATAATTCTGCAGATTACAATGTCTATTGCAAGAGAGGTTGCTTCTGTGACTAGACTTGGTATTGAGGTTTGTCTTCCTTGATGTCGATTCATCTGATCTGCTGTTGTTTTGATATTTTAGTTGGTTTGTTCTGATAGATTTTATACTTCAATACAAGTTCTAGTATATTATATACTGCAATACAAGTGCTGTCTCCATCAAATATTGCATCAGTGGAGGTACCTGGACATACAACATTTCTAAAACATTGCCTTTTTAATAACCAAGTGCTAGAACGAGTTACTAATAATTTTTTGAAGAGGGTACTCTGTGTTAGCACAAACAATGCACAATTACTTATCTGGTTAGATGACCCATAAATTTATGACCATAAAAGGGATCTTTTTCACTCTGTAGATGCAGGCAAAATATATTTGATGGAATTAATTTTTTTGCTCCATACTGTATCTACTTTATTGTTCTAAGTCTGACAACTTGCAGAGTCTTTTCTAGGTTGCTATTGTGGTTGGTGGAGGTAATATCTTTCGAGGTGCCTCCTGGGCAGGCTGCAGTGGTCTTGATCGTTCCTCTGCAGATTATATTGGGTACTAATTTAGATCCTTCTAAATAGTTGAAAAGACTTTGCATTATTTATCGTTGTTGTGCCTAAAAGATAGTTTACCAATTAAACTCAGTGTTGGATTAATTAGTTAGATTTGTTAGCTTGTGGTCAGTATTATTTGCTGATGGTTGTGGATGATGTTCCATTGCGTCTGCTGTCCTACTTTGTTGCTTTTGTCTGGAGTTTGATCAGTTTTTACTAACCGATAAGATGCATAGATTACTAGTCAAATGATATGGTAATTGAAAAAGGTTTTTGAATCTGTTTATGCACTTGGTTCTTACCTTTTATTCTTTGTTCCTCCTTTAAGCAAATCAAATCCATACAAACATGATGATGGACAGTGGACATGTTAACCATTCCCCAAACCCTGGGAAAGTTTAAAAGATTATGTGTACTACCTACTCTATCGTACTGCCAGTACTAAGACTTTAAGGTTCAGGTGTTGGCTCCTTTCTTGCTAGAACCTTTCTTATAGAGACATAGAATATGATTTAGCTTTTATCTGTAAGGACAATTATATCATACAATATCCAATGGCCAAATCTGACTCAATAACTCATTTAGCCTTTTGTATTCTGGTGGAGTATGAGTGACATTTCTGTTAAATCAAAATTTAATCACATGCCAACTAATGTTTGGAAACTCAACATTTTTTATGCTTTTTCCCTTTTTTTTCCTAACGTGAGTATAATGTTTTAAGCTCCTCAAGTTGTATCATGAAGTTGGGTTCACAATCTTTGATGTAGCATCAAATATAATAGAAATTCATTAATATGTGTATGGGCAAACAGTCATTTTGTTGTTATTATAGAAGATATCATAAGTCAAACTGCATTTCAGCAGTGTAATCTTTTGTCATCATTTATTGTTGATAAACTCTAATTTACAGAACTATTAATTTGAGAGCATTTCCAATTGCTAAACTTTAGTTACTTTAAGCTAGTGTTATAGAACTTCTGGATAGCATTACTATATGCTACATGCTTGCCCTTTGATTCAGGATGCTGGCAACAGTTATGAATGCAATATTTCTGCAAGCCACAATGGAGAGCATTGGCATCCCTACTCGTGTCCAGACCGCATTTCGTATGTCAGAAGTTGCAGAGCCGTACATTAGGAGGAGGGCCGTTAGACATTTAGAGAAAGGGAGAGTCGTTATATTTGCTGCTGGAACTGGCAACCCGTTCTTCACAACTGACACTGCTGCTGCCTTACGTTGTGCAGAAAGTAGGTAATTAGTGTGTGCTTACATTTCTGCTTCCATGTTCAATAACTTGAGTTCCATTTGTCTCCACCAAGTTGCACAGTATTTGGCATTTTAAATTGTACTTTCAGCATGTTACATAGAACCATAATTAATGGTATCTCATTTGTGGTTAACTTTTTGCTTTGTAAAGGAATGATTGAACCAGTATGGATAAGTCCTATGTGGACAGGAAGCAATTGACCCGTGTAACTTTTCCTACTAGAGTGGCAAGAGGAGACTAGGCATAATAACTAGATGTATAAAGAATACCCAAAAGCTGGGATGAGAAAATCACTACACAAAAATATCAAAGGTGCCCTTAGAATTTCATATAATCCGAAACAGCAGTGGATCGGTAAAGTATCATGCTTCCTTCAGTTTGTTTCCTTTGCTAATAATCCACTTCTCATCATGGAGGGTCCAATCTTTCCAGATGATTTTAATATATGAATGTTGTGAAAAGCCACTAAAGATCTTGTTGAACAGTCACATTATTAGTTGAAAAGAGTTCTGTATTGAAGAGTAATCTAAATATCATCTTAGAATAGGAAAGTATTTCTCCAGGAAGACTCTCATCATGCTATCTGTTAGTTATCCAATCTATCCAATTGGCAATCAGATAATGGTCATCGTTGAGTATATATTTGTGTCTGAATTTCTATTCACCAACTGACTTGTCCTATATTATCTCTGTTGTACAACACAAATTATATCTCATCCATTACTATGTGGAACAATGAAATATTATGTTCACACCCACACCCTATTTAAGATCTGTTGGTCTGGTTAATTAATTTCAAGTTTCCTGGAATCTTGCCAGTAGGAAAAAGCTTGAAAAACCACATCCTTTTCCCTCCAGGTTGCTTAGTGGCAGGCTCATTCAGAATGAGCCTGTTTGAATAAGGTGAATCTTGGCCATAAGTTGAAAAGTGTTGGCAGGTTATGTTTTCTCGATGCACCAAATATCAAAACATGGCTCTCTTACATAAACCACCTTCTGTTATTGGAAAATTTTTCTACTCACTTCTTTGCAACATCATATCCAGTCAATGCAGAGGTTGTGCTTAAAGCAACGAATGTGGATGGCGTTTTTGAGGATGACCCCAGGATCAACCCAAATGCTCGGCTTCTCGACAATTTGACCTATCAAGAAGTGACATCGAAGGATCTCTCTGTGATGGACATGACAGCTATTACGTTGTGTCAAGAAAATAATATTCCTGGTACAACAAAATTATTGCCACCTTGAAAAGAAAAATAGTTCACAATAAATTTTGTAGCCCAATCTCATTAAACTCTATTATGCAGTTGTTGTGTTTAACTTGACAAAACCTGGAAACATTGCAAAAGCCATCGTTGGTGACAAGGTTGGCACTTTTATTGGTGGAAGGAATCAGCAGCAAGGATGTGATTGCAGCACACTAGCTCACGAGTTGAGAATTCTCAATGAATTTGAAACTTGAGTTCTTTTTTTCTTCTTCTTTCTTTGGGAGGCAATTGATGTGATTTGCTTCCTGCTTCACAAAATTGAGAATTATGTAACTGTAGGAACTAGGAACCATACAAGGCGCTTATTTTCAACTTTTGTTAGATATGCAGAATTGCAAGTTGAACTTTTGGCATCATAAGGTAGTCAATTACTCTAAAAGTTTCTTTTGCTATGTCAGCATCAAACGATGCATGTTTGTGCTTATCATCCATATCAAAACATGTTCTCTGAATTAGTGTGCAAGTTACATTACTGGTGGGGTTGCTATTGACATGACTCAGGTCAAGAACTTTTTGATGTGCCAAAAATCTCTCTCCTTCTGTGGTGTTATGCAAACTTAGATAGAAAACTCTAGCTTCAACTGGAAAATGGTACGACCCACTATGTTCTGTTTGTGATTGACTTTGTGGTACAAGTTATGAATCCATGGTGTTGTAATCTGTTTAAACTTTACTCCTTTACATGACAATTTGTGGTTTCTTTGAGTTGTGTAATTGATACTGTTTTTGGCTTTCTCCCTCTGTTCTTCACAACTGCATCATTCAAATCTGGACACTGAAACCGGGTATGTTGGATTAATTCTTTGCTTGAGATCTGTGTTCATGTGATCATTGTCCCCTTTATTTATTATTGGCATGTAGAACAGGTTCACATGATACATGGTCAGAGTCCCTCAAGACCACCTGTTTATATCGTTATCTATGCGTTGTAGCAGTAGAATATTGCAGGGCCATTATATGTATGTCACTGTTATGTTTTCCAAGGCCAAGTTATATGCTTGTTTGGTCACATGTCTCTATTTTCATTTATGGTTTTACATATCTATCCTTGCAGAGTTTGAAAATATCATATTTGCCCTTCCAAATATCGGATCTGATCAAAGTTTAGTCAACTAATGTATCCATCTTTAATGATGCCATCCTTTTGCCCAATTGCAAATGTCAAAATTGATCTTATATGGGGGTAAGAAAGTTGGATGGATTATAATTAAGTCTGTGCTTCTACAAGCACGCAAACCCCCTTATGATTAGCATCGATCAGGGGAAAGATACTAAGAAGAGCCTACAATAAGAGGCCTCTTTTGATTTCTATAATACTAAAAAATAATAATCTTAATTATATAATATCATTATTGAAGAGATATTTTGTTAGAAAGAAAGACCTCAGTGGGCTCCGGATTGATAGCTACTTATCATTATATTTCATATCAAACTTATCCTTTACCTATAGAGAAGTCACGGTTTCAAAGGGAGGAAATAATCAATTTGCTCTTTTATTTTTTATCTTTAATTATATTGAATTATAGTCCGTATAACACTTTACTTTCCTAAATAATATTTGTCAAAAAAATAATTTATATTTCTATATATTTCAATTTATTTATTTATATTTTTCAACCTCTTTAGCCCCTTGGTGTTATATTAATTGAAAATTTATAATTATAACGTGGGCTTAAAAGAATAATAATAGTTTATCTATTTCTGTAATTTTGATCCGGGGCGTGTCAAAACGGCGAACTCTCCGTCGCCGTTACGCGGAATATACCGTTATATCCGGTGTATTGGGATGTAAAGAAAAGAGAAACAAGAGTCGGACACGACAGAAGGGCGGAGGAGCTCATTATTACCCTTCACGTCACTCTCCTCCCCTCCCTGCCCCCGGAAAAGACGGCCGCGGCAGCGGCAGCGGCGAGGAAGAGACGACCAGTCCCACCCCGGCCTCTTCCCGCCCCCTCCTCGGACGTCTTTCTCTAGGGCTCCAATAAACCCCCAATCTTCTTGGGCTCTGCCTTCGCATCCATCGATCGGTCGATCGTCTCGGGTTTCGCTCTTCTTTCGTAGCGGGCCGAGGGATCCCGTGAGCTACCGGAACCATGAGGCCGATGGAGAGGGTGCAAGATCTGATCGAGGAGGCCAAGGTTCGGACGGTTTTCTGGGCCATCTGCGTCTTCGCCATCTCCTATTTCTTGTCCCGTACGTACGGCTTGCCTCTTGATTCATTTTGCTTTTTTTTTTTTTTTGTTTGTTTACTTCCGATTCTAAGGATGCGGGAAGATTCATGTTATGTTGCGGCCAGAGGATTAGGTTTTGTTCTTAATAATTCGGGATTTGAAGCTGCATCTTGACATGATCAGATGCAAAATGCGCAGGCTCTTTGGGACGAGACCTTTCTTGTCTGGTGCACCATTGTAGAATGGTTCTTCAACAGCAGAGGATTACTTCTTCCTTTTGTTCATGCGGTACATCGTCTAGTTGCAAGAAGTTGCAATGCATTTGTCTTCTTGTGAAGTAATTTCCCTGATGTAGTGGTGTTCTAGTTGTCTTGTCGAGTGGAACAGAGGGGAGGCAGCATTTAGGTCAACGAGGTGTGGTTAGTGCTTTTAACTTAACACCATCTGAGCGTTACGACTGTTACATTAAGAGGTCAATTTTGGCCAATCCAGGCATGATCGTAGAAAAATGGGCGCACTTGATGATGTGGTATTTCGATCAGCCAAATCTGTCTTTTCTCACAAAATGTTTTGACTCCTAACTTGGAAGTTAGTGCACTGAGAAGTAGTTTTTAAGCTTGACAATCGAATAATATCCTAATGTTTGACATGGGTGAATTACTGGTGACTACTATCATCAGCAAGGTGGGTTCCTATGGCATGAAATTCTGAAGTCATATTTCTAATTGTAAGATGCCAATACAACTTAATGGTGAATATGTAGATATGGGATTAGCTTTGACCAGAAACACTCCTCAGGATCAGCAGTTACCCCAACACTATGAAGCATTTGATGATTATATTTTCCTGTTGACCTTTATAATCTTTTTTTTTCTCTGTTTTTCTTCCAACATACTGTTCCTCTAGTGACTGTAAGATGGGCTAAGATGGATCTTGTATGGATCCATGGATAAGATTTTGGAACTAACCTCTGTCTATTCTTTGTTTTGTTAAAAGCTGGGTCTAGGTCATGAACAAAAGTATAAAACCTCTGGATCCAAAAAGGGTTTCCATGATGGGAATGATATAAGGCTAATATAGTTAATTGAATATAATCGATTTTGCAAATGGAAAAGATTATTTTGGATAAGTTGGGGAAGGACAATAAATTGTTATGGGAAGCAATAATAGGAATATAGGATAACAGAATCAGACATGCCTTACCTTCTCTTTGTGGATAGGCTGTACTAAATGTTGAACAGTAGATAATAGTATAAAAACTGTACTCTTGTATCTTGTTTTGTGTAAATTCAAGTTGACTGCAAGATCATTCAAGAAAGTGGCATGTAGGCATGTGATGTGATTTAGTTTGATGAGAATGCCATTGGATGATCTCTTGTCTGCAACCAATGATTGGAGTATGGGTCTTGGCAATTAGATGTTAGAATGCATTTTTCTTGACTGAGAAACTCTTCCACCACAAGAGATATATTTTAGACTTATTAAATGGCCTAATTTGGCTTGTTGGAATGGGAGTGACTTGACATTAAGTTTGTTCTTTTACAACCTGTGCATCATCTGTTCAAATCAGGGAAATGACCCCTCTGCATGTGGGGGTGGGTCTGCATATATGTGACCGTCTTCCTACCTTGCAGTGCATGAGCTTTGTGCCAGAGCTCGAGGCAATGCTTCAACAAGTAGCTTAAAAGGATTGTAATGGGTTTGTTCAACATTGCAAGTGTGAATCACCTCTTCTCTTTTGTTATGCATGGCCGTTACCATTTCACTTGTTATATTTGTTTTTTTACTCTATTGTTTACTTTGATGATGACATCATGGTGATTTTGTTTGCATCATTGGCTACTATCTCTTGTTGTTCACAGACACAAGCAAATCAATGTGGACAAATGTCCCCATATCATTTCTCATACTTGTGGCCTTCCGTTTCTTCTCTTATGAGGTGGAGCTCCGTTGGAGGATGCGCCCGGTTCCTAAGCAAACATATTTGTCCCATTTAATAAAGAAACAGTTACGTCTTGAAGATTCACGTCTTTCTACAGCGCTGCCAACCTCAAGATGGAAGAGGAAAATTGAATCACCTCTTGTTGAGGCTGCCATCAAGGAATTTATTAACAAAATTTTGCAGGACTTTGTCTTAGATCTCTGGTATTCATCTATTACTCCTGACAAAGAGGCTCCAGAACTAATACGCTCTATAATACTTGATGTACTTGGTGAAATCTCAGGAAGAGTTAAAGGGATCAACCTTGTTGACTTACTAACAAGGTGATCTTGAATTAATTTTGCTAGTCATCAACAATTTCTCTGTAACTTTGGGGCATATCTGTGGTCAACTAATTGCATTCTAGTTCTATATCTTCTGCAGGGATCTTCTTGACTTGATAGGAAATCAGCTTGATCTTTACAGGAAAAATCAGTCTGAGATAGGCGTGAATGTCATGAAAACCTTATCCTCAGAGGAAAGGGATGAAAGATTGAAACGTCATTTAATGGCTTCCAAGGAACTTCACCCTGCTTTATTTTCTCCAGAGAGTGAATACAAGGTACAAGTATCAAGCTGGAAATGTCCATGCATTTTATGTCAACAGAGCATCGGTTTACATATTCTTAGTTTCTAGGTACTTCAACGTATTGTCGGAGGAGTTTTGGCGATAACCTTGAAACCACGAGAGGCGCAATGCCCATTAGTTCGTTGTTTCAGTCGAGAGCTCCTGACCAGCTTGGTTGTGCAACCTGTTATGAAATTCGCGAGCCCTGAGTAAGCCAATTGACCTTGCAACTTCTGTGTAAACTTTTTAGTTTGAAATGTTTTTTTAATCCTTTTAGGAAAATTATTGCAATGGAAATCCTCTTTTTGGTATCAGCCGTTTTGCAGTGGATTATGATTAGTAATGCTATCTTTCCTCAATGATGCATTTGATATCCTAGTCATTACTACCTATGCCTATCTGAGTTGTGCAATTATGTATCGTGATATGTTTATATTACATGAAACTACAACGTTGTGTTGTCCTTTACACCATGAAGCTTCTGTATTTAACTGGTTTTCTAACCTTTATATGTAAACATTGTATAACTACTACTTTTTCAGGTATATTAATGAGTTAATTGAATATGTGTTTCTCGACAATAAAGACAACAGCAACATGGAGGTCAAATCTGATAGTTCACATACATATGCTGGACAAAATACTCAAAGTGGTCAATGGGAGTCAAGAAAAACATCTTTGAATCTCTCTTCTCAATTGGGATTAATTCAAAGTGGCGGCGAAAAGTCAACAGATGGTTCTGGACATGGCCACCCAAATGCATTACAGAGAGATTCTGTGCCGCCCAGGCCAGCCGATTGGGCCATGATACTGGAGGCCACTACAAAAAGGAGATCTGAAGTTCTTGCTCCCGAGAATTTGGAGAACATGTGGACTAAAGGCAGAAATTACCAAAAGAAGACTGCCAATCTAATGAAAGCGGGGACAATACTTGGATCTGTGAATGCTAGTTCAGAATACACTAATACTACTGTCCGAGCTGTCAGTGCAGGAAAAGAGTTAGTGACCAATGCAAATAAAAGGATAAAGGGTATAGATGAGAACTATATGGTTCACTTAATGCATGGAATAGTAAACAATGAGCATCATGTTTCCTATGATCTAGAGAAGGAGCAATATATGGAGATGGGCCATGTTTCTGGAAATAAAAGAAATGCTGGCAAACCAGATAGGAGTAATAACTTTCAACTAAAACGATCTAGCAGCACTCCTGATATGGATGCAACATTTATGACCAAAAGTGATGAAGGTGCTAGTTCCAAGGAGAGTTGTCACCTAGACATTGTCAAGCATAAGGAAGAGCAAAGTTCTGATGTGGTTTTCTATGGTGAAAGATCCTTGCATCTTCCTAAGATCAAATGCCGGGTGAGAATCCTTCATTGCAATTTTTTATATTCTTAGAGAAGTATTACATTATAAGAAAGTCAAATCATGGATTTAACTTCTGATCGCCGAGTCAAACATACTCTGTTAAGATGTTGCCTGCATGAAGGTCTGCCATGCAAGGTCTATGTAGGTATAAAATCACACTGCAGATATCTATTCAATCCCTTGTAATACAAAGATACAACAGCATATGTTGTTTATTTTTCCTTACTACTGTTGCTTTTTCTATTATCATGTAACTTGATTTCGCCTTGCTTGGTCTGCACTGTGCGGTATCTACCAGTCCATACATGAACCAATATGCAGACTGCCTCATTTCGGACAGTCCAATCTGGTCTGGTTTAAAAAAAAAAACTTTTGAAGTTTAAATCTCCATTCCTTTAATCTTGAACTCTCTCCTCTCTGCCTCCTTGTTGCTCAGGCACTGTTTTCTGACTGCCACCATCCATTGTCACCCATCCACCTGCCGTCCGCCTCTGTTCTGGTACTTCTCTTAATCCTCTATGGCCTCCTCTTCTTCTTCCCCCACCTTCTCCTTCTCCTCTACTTCCTCCATCTCGTCCTAGTAACGTAGTATTATGGTATTTTCCAACGTACTGTGTGTCGGTATGTGGAACGGATTGGACTTATACTGTTCCAGCCATGGTAACTGAAACTGAGATTTAATTCCTTGACAATTATAATATTTTAATACAATAAGACATGGTCCATGATGATATAACTAGTCACATACACCTTCATTCTTCTTGAATGGGTATGTATGTCATTTCATAAGCTGTAGATTTAAACTAGCATATGTATTACATATTATTTTCTTGAATTGATTATAAATTTTATTTATACATATTTGCCTAACTTTTTAAATGATTTAATATGAAAGATTGACAGAATAACTCTATCTCTATCTTATTACAGTCAATCGTGCAATCGCTTTTGTAATTCTTTGTACGTTGGACATGCATATGCACTCGTGCTACTGGATTATTGGATGAAAATATCCTGATGAGTGATGAGTCCTCTTCAATTCTTCGTTCTTCTCCTCCCAACAATACTGTCCTCTTACCTCTTTTCTCATACTTTCAGCTGTCAATAATTCAGCATGGACTTTCAACTCTAGAAATTGGACTCTTAGAGAATGAGTTTTACTTGGATATGCTGCTAGCCTCACCTCTCTGTAACATAACATTAGTCAAAAGATCCAGATGCTACTCTTAGTAAGTGTTATCTCAAACATTAATCAAACAAGTATATACATGAATGATACTGGAAGGTACTACAAAAAAAGTCACCAGTTTGGTTCTCATTGAAAAGCATGAGCTGATGCTCTTTTCCAATTTGTAGCCATTTGTTTCCAATCCAGTGGTTTCATAAAAGAGAATGAGAGAGAACCAATTCATGCTGCTGAATAGGAGAAGACTGTTTAACCTAACCAACCTGCTAGATTTTAGATTTTGAATATGACTTGGTTTTGCTTCACCTCTTTTTTACTTCAATATTGGTACCGAGGTCAGGTTTCTTCCAGTATCAACTAGAAGATGCTGAACAAAAGCTCTATCGAAATCTTGCTTGACCAGTCAAAACACTTATGGAGAAATAAAGATTTAGATACTCATGCGACAATTATTGATTCAGGTATCCTGAAACCATAAGAATTTTAAAACCTAAATAATTCATCATGTTATGAGTTCTTTGAAGTTTGTGACAGCAATGGTCCCTAACGAATTAGCAACTACAATACTTTTCATTTCATTTTGGTATTCATGAACAAATTTTCTAAACCCTTGACATCTTTTCTTGTTATCTTCATGGCTTCATGGATGTTATGTTCTAGCTTGTCCTCAAAAGATGTACTCTTTTGGCAGCTGATGTAGCTTTGACACTTCTGCTGTCATTGTACCATTTAAATTGTTAGGCACTTAAGCTTCATATAGGAATGATCATTTGATTCTTGCTTTCTTCTTTCTTCGGCATCAGATAGAATCTGCTGAATTCTAATTTTCTACATTCCTCTTTTTGCAGATATATTCATCCTTCCTTTATTTGTATATATATATATATATATATATAATCTTACCTGTCCAAACTATCTTACAAAATTTTGCCCTGTAGAAGACATGGCTATTTCCACACCTAGGCTGATATGTTCTCTACGTGACATTGTAGGCAACATGCTGGAATGATAATGCACTCACTATTGACAATTAAAATGTTTCTGCAGGTTGTTGGAGCATATTTTGAGAAGCTTGGATCAAAATCATTCGCAGTTTATTCAATTGCTGTGACAGATGCAGAGAACAAGACCTGGTTTGTGAAAAGAAGGCATGCTCTTACCCATACATCATATTTATATCATTCTTAACATGCAAATGCTAAATTATTATATTTTCTGGTCTTCTTTTCTCATCTTTCACAATATGGTAGTATCCTGACAACTTTTGTAATATAGTCCTTGTCTGTATCTGCTGCTTGGTTTTAAGCTTTTGTCCTTTCAGTTAAGGTTATCAGCATTGCATGAATTTCAACCAGGAGAAGAAAAATTGCAATATATATATATATATATATATATATATATATATATATATATATATATATATATTGCATGTATGTATATATGTATGTACCGTATTGCCCAAAACCCTTAATACTCATTGATATATACCATATTGCTTGAAATCCTCAGTCCTTGTTAATTCAGGTTTTAAGAAATAATAATTTTCTTCATGGAGTTTCTTCCCACTCCTAAATGATCCTTTTGTTAATACATGACACCATAATTGCTAGTCAATTATAACCAAGGATGTAGACAATTCTTTCTTTCTTTTCTTTAAATTTATCCTCTAAATCACAGATATCGGAATTTCGAGCGGCTGCACCGGCATCTCAAGGATATACCTAATTATTCCTTGCATTTGCCCCCAAAGAGGTTTCTTTCATCCAGCATTGATGATTATTTTGTGCACCAGCGTTGTATTCTTCTTGACAAATATTTGCAAGTATGCCTGAAAACTTTACCTTGCAGTCTCTTAGTTTGGATTTTCTTTATCTTTACATCTTCCTATCTCTTTTGCAGGATCTTTTATCAATTGCTAATGTTGCAGAGCAACATGAAGTATGGGACTTCTTAAGTGATTCTTCAAAGGTATGGGTTACGTGGATATGATGCAGAATTGTCATTTTGAGAACACATGGAGTTGGTTTATAGTGCTGCATTTTTTCAAGATATTGATTCTCTTTCTTTTTGTCTTTTAATTTTTTAAGAATTACTCTTATGGGAAATCTACATCAGTGATGAAAACGTTTGCAGGTATGTAGCTTTTCAAAATTTCCTTTTTGTTAATTAGCTTTTACATTTCTTTGTTGTTGGAAAGATTGAGTTTAATTTATTGTTTCATAATTGTGCTTTTTTGCTAAATTTTACTAGTCTTCAAACTAGAGTATGCTTTGAGTTGAGCATGATTTCTCTTAAATGAACTTGCACCAAGCTTGCCTTTTCTTTTGGAACATAATGTTTTTTTCTTCCTTCTAACACTTTACCAGATCTTTCAACCTTTGTGATGTTGGTTACACTTTTTTATATTTAGTAGAATCTCAAAACAAATATATTTATTTTCCTGTTCATATGTGGGAATTCATTATATATTTGACATTGCTTTTGTGTGTCTTAAGTAACATGAGTTAACATTTCTGTATTGCTATGGTGAACATCGTATACGTCTGTCATTTTTTTGGAGATTGGTATGCTGCTCACAAACATTGCTATTTTACTGTTCAATAAGAAGATGTATAGGTCACTAAAAGCTGGTTTTTCTCTTTTTTTCTTAAGACAGGCTCTGATTTTATGTATCATTGATGGATTGTTGCTCATAGTTTTACGAGTTACATTAGATTTAGATGGTTGAGCTTATTAGGTCTCATTCCAACATGATTAAGTGTAGTTATCCTGCCACATAATACATAGTCTTATCTAAGTTGCTCAATTATTAAAATGAGGAGCCCTTTCATATTTTATTCAATATCTCTCTAGAATCACGACTTTACAATTGTTACATGACCAACATCCATGTTTTAAGGATTGGTTTAACTGGTACATACCAACTGGTGTTTACTGGGTCTGAGCAAGCACTGTTAAGTTGGTGAACTCATATTTGATTTTATATATAGAACTTAATTTCTGGTTAACCTATATTTTATCTTGGCAAAGATTTTATTCTGCATGGTGAGAAGCTATTTTCACTTTCTTATTTGTTATTGACAGGATTTGTCAATTAAATATTATCAATAGATGGAACTTCATGTTATACTTCCTGTTTACCTATGCATCTGCAGTTATCTCAATTGCTTATTGTCATTTCAACAGTTAATGTAGATGATGCTATGGATGATATAGTTCGTCAGTTTAAAGGGGTCTCTGATGGTCTCATGCGGAAAGTTGTTGGCACTTCACCATCTTATGTAACTTCTCTTCCAGTAGCTGACAAGGGTCTGTCATTGTCTTGGAATCAAGAGGAGATAAGTAAACAAATACCTAGATTTAGTAGTATGGAAACATCACATAGCTTTTCTGAGGATGAAGAACACGATGACGACCAATCAACTTCTGTAAATAATGGATGGCACTCAGACAACGAGTTGAACTCCAAAAGCTTTCCGCCTCGTGTTGTGAAGCACATCAAAGAATATACAGGTTTGGAATCTCAGCAGAGCCAAGAATCAGATAAATTTGACAGGATTGGCTCGGATGCCTCAAAAAATTCAGTAGCATCTGTTTTTTTTGAAGATCCAGTTGGAATGCCACCTGAGGTGCAGCTTGCTTTTTGGCATATGAATTTTCCACACCCTTTTTTGTACCATTTGGCTTATGCCTGGATTCTCTTTTCTTGCTGTCTGTGTAAACACGTCAATTCTATTAGTACATACTAGCAAAATTCCTGTGCAATACACAGGAAACTAGAAAAAGTAAAAAGTATAAATTTTAGATTACAGTAACATATAGATTTGATTGGTATACTACTTCATCGATTACTTGAGTTTACATATTGAACTTATGGTGAAATGTCAACATATAGAAAATATTGATTCATAAATCCTGTTAGACTGGTTACAATTTAGCTTTTGGTTCACGTGATATAATGATTTAGATCAAATTCAATTTTTATGTGGTTCATATCTGCTTCTACTTGAGTTTGATTCAAATCCAAGTCATTTATGACCTTAACTAAGAGTTGACTTTGTTATATTTGTAACTGTTATGTTATTTGGGATGTTTTGAATTTGTAAAAGAGATAATGTCGAGAGGTTTGTGGTGGATGATTAGAAGTAATTTGAGAAAGAAATGAATTTTAAAGATAGATGGCGGTTCAGCACTATAGGAACTAAGAAAAAAGCTAAGAGAAAAACGAGGAAGTTTCCTTCTCCGTGTGGATTTGCTACTTGTTTGTTGATAGAATGGCTTGGTTATTGGGTAAGTTCATGTTCCAATAGGTGCTTAATCTCTCTCTTAATTTCTAAAATGTGGGAATTTTGTGTATACTTTGGATGTGTATGCATTTATACCATTGATTTGGTGATTCTGCATCCTGAATTCTTGGTAATGCAGTCAAGTGTTTTTCTTTGTTGTCCAATTGAGTTGATGCACATGATGCATTTGCTTGATGAAAAACCCTCTTGTTTGATTCAAATGGGATAAATCTTTTCCCCTGCAAAACTTCCTGATGCTTGAATAGAAAAGACTGTTTATTTTTGGAGCATCTTGCGAGGACTTTATTGTCCTGCTTAAGTTGTATTTCTTTGGACTTTATGGTACTCTCCAAAGAGTTGTTTGAATAAGATGATTACTTTTATTATGCAATACCTGTGGAACTTAAAGATGTCTTTCAGTGGAAAGAAAGGTGGAGAGATTAGGAGGAACATTGTGTTAAATATATTTGATATGTCTGAATTTGTGTAATCAGTATAGTGTAGTTTTGATGTAGTATCTCTTCTTGTTGTATGTGACAAGGTTCCCAATTTCACCCAATGTACCTAACCTTATTTACTGGTCCCTGTG
Source organism: Musa acuminata AAA Group (assembly GCF_036884655.1). Lineage (NCBI taxonomy): Eukaryota > Viridiplantae > Streptophyta > Magnoliopsida > Zingiberales > Musaceae > Musa > Musa acuminata. The sequence continues at coordinate 28,093,139 of NC_088347.1, read as the reverse complement.
TGAACCAGGATTCCAATCATCCCTTTGTCAGGCAATCTGTTCCAATTCATTTGTTTTGTTTTGTTTTTTATGGTTAAACAGTAACCTCTCTCTCTCTCTCTCTCTCTCCCTCTCTCCCTCCTGCATGCACATGTGAGAGATGCCTCTCTTGTGATGTCCTTAATGGCCTGTCGAAGCCAGCCCAGGTACTCCTCTTTCTCCTTCTCCTTTTGGTACTGGTATGGGTCCAGTGCTTGAGATTTAGAACCATGGTTTGTGATGCTAAATTTTTATGACAATAATTGTTGCTAGTATAGCTTTTGACTGCTTAGTTGTGTTTACTCTGTCATGGATGAAATCCTCTAGATCTGTGGAACATAATGCTGAAATAGACTCTAGCAGATGTTGTTTAAATATTTTTTGGAAGCTTAGTGGCACTATGATAAGGTTGCTCCATTGCTACCTAGGTGTCATGCATTAGTGATGGTCTCATGAACTAGACTATCTATATCTTTGTATGCACATTGAAAACAGGACATTGTAATTTAAAAAAAGTCATTTGTTTGGATTAGACATCTAGCAATTTTGGTCGTACATTTTTTACCAGCTGTTGGTCTCTGATGATTGCTGATTTGGGGATTGTGCAATTGCTGTCAGAAACAAGAACCAATTTTTTGTATCATTGGCACGGTTAAACCATTATAGTTATTCTCACATGTTTTTTCCTTGCCTATTTATGCAGTGGACACCACCAAATGTGAGTGTACCAATGTTGAATCTGGTTGATAAGCTATTTCAACTAAACAGGAGGGGCTGGCTAAGGTGTGTTTTACATGGCAATTACATGATTTGTTTCTGTAACAAAGATGCTTAAAAAGAATTTTCACAAATTTGAAGTATTATCTTGTCGATCATACTAGAAGTATTATATATATATATATATATATATATATATATATATATATATATATATATATATATATAAAGTATTATATATATATATGTATGTATGTATGTATGTATATAAACCATTTTCAATGTGCCTAGTATTTTTACAAGCTTAGTCTGGCAGAAAAGCAAGAAGTATAGTTATTTAATGACTGATTATCAGAAGTATGCTTGTTAATAGGTTTGTGATGACTTTCAACTGAAGAATTAAGTGCTTGACATTTATATCTTATAATTGTTGTGCCATAAACCCAGTAAGATATTTCAGTAATGCATTGCTGTGATAAATGTCTTAATATGCCTAAGAAATTCTGGTCTCATGTAATAAACACAGAGGCTATGATATGACAACATGTGACTGATATACTCTATTCATTATTCTAAAGCTTCATGGTGAGCAAATGAAACGGAATCATGCAGTTATGTTGGCACAACTGATGAATATTATTCATATTTTATGTTTCTTTTTATTCTTTTAATATAAACTGTCACCATTCAGTACTTGATAGCAATACTGACCTCTCTCCATGTATGAGCATATACATGGAGACAGGTCATTATTCACTTCCAAAAATAGTTGCATTATCTTGCTGACTACTTCCAATATTTAGTATGCAAGGACATCAAGCATGCTAATTTTATCATGAAAAAGTTTTGCTAACTTGTAGATTTGTTGTCGGAAAATGTCATTATTCTAAAGAGTTAAACATTAACGTTCAGCCCTATTCGTTGTTTTTTGCAGAAGACAAGTATATTGGATTTCAAAACAGATATTGCAGTTGATAATGGAAGATGCCATTGATGATTGGATTTTAAGGCAAATCCATTGGCTAAGGAGGGATGATGTTGTTGCTCAAGGAATTCGATGGGTTCAAGATGTAAGAGTAGATTTTTTTGGTACTCACTCATTTTTGGCTGCTTTGGAAAACATCTTTTTTAGTTTAACAATACCTAGGGATTTTTTTTTTGTGTGTGTGTATTCAGTAACACATTTGGCTGGTTGGAGAACATTTTTTCTTTTAAGTTTAACAATATTTACCCTCTAGAGCAAAAAAAAGATTTGAGCCCTACATTTTTGTAGTACAACAACACCTATTCTCTAGAAAAGAAATGTTTGAGCACTATGTTTTTGTCTTTCTTCAATTTGTTAGAACTGTGATTGCTCTTGGACTCACTTTTTACTGTCTATGGAAGAACTCTTTAGATTTGTGAAATATGTTTCACTTAAATGGACCTACTTTACTTGAACCTTTGTAGTGAGCTGATATGTGATGTAGTTCTCCCTATATTCAGTTGTAGGTAGGCCTTTAGGGCATTATGCTGTTAATTGGAGCCGAACACTGTATGCTAGTATTTTGTGCTTGTATGTGCTGACAGGACTAGCTAGAAATACAATATTCTAGGTATCCACTTCTGTATGATTGGTGGTTTGCAAAGAAGTTGGTAGTGTTTGATTTGAATTTAAAATTATTTTATGATTGTACCCTAAGAAATAACTTGAGGAAGGGTGGGAAAGCTCCAACAAAGATAGTAGATATGGACCCATCAACCTTCTTTTTCAGATGACTTGAGTTTAACATGGTTCTTTCTATGGGCTGGGTATTGGCTTTGATAAACTTTCTGATCCAAGTTTTACGTTGTCAATTATGTTGGCCCATATTCCAGAGGCTTATGAAATGATTGAACCTGCACCTAGTCTTCTTCAGCAGGCTTAAGTGGTTTGATACTTTGATTTGTTTGATCTGTTTCTGCTAACCCTCAACTAAGATATTCTAGCTTTAGCTGTATAACTAGAAATGCTTGCCATAACATCAGAAGTATCCCTTATGAATAAGATAACGGAGTGATCCAGATAGTCGATTCAAAGTTTCTAGGGTATGACCTCTGATTGTCGTAAATCGCATCTGATTATTGGAGCAATGAACTCTAATCATTGTTAAATTAGTACCTATCGACAAAATTAATCATTGAAATTATCTTTCTTTTGCCTTTTTTTTTACTGTACTATGGAAATCATTCAGCTTATTCCTTTAGTTGCTTATTTTAAATTTTTTTGTTGATGCTTTTTAATTTCTTACTCTCATCTTTCTGTCATTAGTTGCTTGGTCTTATACATCTCAGATGCTCTTTTTTTGTTATGTATATGAAATATTCTAAAACCAAGTAACAAATATGATAAGAAAAGTAGTTTTTGTTCCAATGTTTAGCTGCCAGTTTGTTGATGGAAAGCAGGATAAATCAAAGGAGTATTCATGTGTTTTTTCTCGCTGCTTATCTCTACATTTGTGTAGCCAGTTGTATGGATTCCCATTTTTTACAGCTGTTTTACTTCGAAGCAGGTTCTCTGGCCTAATGGCACATTCATCATTAAATTGGGGAGCAGTCAAGGTGAGCTGGATGGCTTTAGCATTGATCAAAAGTCATCTCAGGGTAGGGCATACAATGATAAGGTTACTAGGCCAAACTCTTTTGAGGCCCAGCTTGAAGCAGCTCGTAGAGCAGATGATGTTAAGAAATTGCTTCTTGGTGAGACATTTTTCTCTCTAAAATATATTGTGATGCAAGTGTGAATTTTGCTCTTTTTGTTGCATTCCTCTCATTGAATATAGCTGACTTTCTGTGACAAACTTATGACCTTATTAGTTTGGCATCTTCTATTGGTTTTTCTCGATGCTTAAATTTTTTCATATAACTTAATTTATGCATTTTGATTAGTATGCTTTACATTGATTTTAAATGTCACAATCATATACACTTTTTTATTTTGTCTCTTCATTTAACATGGCATCACTGTTATTGTTGCTGTAGTAAATTGTTTTAGATTGTAATCGAGATTTTCTTGTAAGACTAGCTTCTTCCTTTTTTTTCCATTTTTTCTATTTTATATATGATACTGTGTGAACTACTGAGATTGAGTCTTGCATGTTGTGTTCCCAAAAGGATAATTTCTAGCTTCCAATCGAATATTCATCTCTAGAGAGCTTTTACTTGACTTGGGTGCACTCTTGTTGTAGGCAGTAAGATTAGATTGTAAGTACTAATGCCTTGTCTTTTGACCTCAGCTAGTCCCATGCTTTTCCAACAAATAAATCCTTTTTTTACCATTTTATATGACATCATGCACTCCATCTGATCTTCACTAGTATTTTGATTAATTCGAAATATACAAATAGTACCACTGAGACAAAGTTTCAAGGTGCAGAAACTTGTACAAGGTTTTGGTTTTTTGCATCTGTATGAGATCAGGGGCTTAGTTTATTTGCTTCTATTATGTTGAACTTTAAACAGGTCCATGTTTATCCGTCACCCATGTCCATATCTAACAAGTGCCATGTTAGTCATGGGCAGATTAACAACAAAAGTTTGATAACTACAAGTTATTCATCCAATAAAAGATTATGATTATGTTGATCTGCATGTTCAAGTATCCTACGTCTTCAACTGAAAAGAAAATGTTGTTGTCAGGTGGAGCTCCAACAGCATTAGTCAGCTTAATTGGCCCAAGCCAATATCGACGCAGTGCTAGGGATATTTACTATTTTCTTCAGGTAAGCTCATCTAACCTCTGGCATGTCAATTAACCACTGATGTATGAGATAAGTTGAGCTGTATCATTACCTTGTCCTCACCTCTAAGGAAATGTCTGTGCCTCCGTGCAGTCCACCATATGTATTAAGCAGCTCGCATTTAGTGTGCTGGAAATGGTGCTTGTTTCGGTCTTCCCAGAATTACGAGATCTAGTGCTCGATATTCATGAAAAGTCACGGAAGCAGTCTTAGAGAATGAATAAGCTGAGTTAACGCTAGGCTGTGTTACCGAGTGGCATTTTCCATACTGTCTCCTGCTTGCCACAAGATCTCAACATGCTGTTTCCTCCAATATCTTCCTTTAGCTGCAGCCTAGTTAAAAAGTAGCATTGTGCCTTCTTATACTATCGGTTGACCCTTTTTTGATATGTCAACGTTCAGTTCAGTTCAGTTCAGTTTGACTAAAGAATCTCGATTCAGGAGGTGGTCTTGTATATCAGTATCAAATCTGCACAGCCTGTATATTGGAATTCTGTACATTTTATAATATCAATACAACAAAGAATTGATCATAGAAGTTACTTGTATAGGGTAGGATACCTGTTGCTCCAGGTGTGAAATTGTGGAGACCGAGTGTAAATTTATTCTTTTAATTGTGGTCAGTTCTTTGAACCTCTAGCAAGAACATATTTACAAACATTGAGTTGGTGGAATTAAACTCTTTTTTTTGGTTTCTGTGCAAGTTCATCATATGTAGCTGTCACATATTGCTGTGTCCATCATATATACAAGGATGACGACTTACGACATCAAGAGATCTTGTTGCAAATTTGTAAATGTCATATTCCTATTTTTAATCTGATACAGCATATATTTCTTTTCAAATATTAATGACATTCGTATGCATTCTTCATATTATTAAAATCCTTCACATATTATTGTTCATTCAAAATACTTCAATCATGACTAGTGTAACTAATATCAACAAGTTCTAAGTTAAAGATATATTTAAATACCTATGCAGCGCAATGTTGGATGTGCTTTGAGAAACGTGTTGCACGATTTGAGGCTCTTGCTGCATATTAGGACAACAGTCCGTGGATCAATACGATTCCGTCACGGAATCGCCGGCTGGATGAGTGGGTCTGATATGAAACCACCATGCAATTCCGGTCGTAGCCCAAAGTTCCATTCAAATTCTCCCCACTCCATAGGATCACATCACATTGGGATCATGAACGCCAAACAAACGGGACTTAACAGTACCGTATATGATAAGACTCAACAACCGAGAGGGTGGGTGTATTCATTCAACCTTTGCTCCACCACCAAAGTAGGACGGCCGTGAGCAAGGGGAAGGGGGGGTGGATGTGGAAACGCAGCAAAATCTACCGGTCAAAAAGGCCTGTAAGACTCATTTACCCAAACACTCGAAAGGTGAGAGAGCTGCGCCGTTGCCACACGCACGTCGGCCTCCACTGCTGCATGTGGCGGGTGGGAGGGAGGCGTCAGCAACGTCATCAGATACTTTCGATGCGCTGCTACGGTTGGTCGAATTGATGAAATTGGAAATTGAATTCTCGATCGGTTCGATTGACAAATTAGATCGTTCCACGTTTCAAATTATTTAAATTAAATCTTTTTATTATTATAATTTTCAGTAGTGTTAAATCTTAGAAAACAATAATAATTCATGAGATCAAAATGATGGAGGCAGCAGCTGCTGAACTGCATCCGCATCCGAATCCTTATGTTAGATATATGATTGACTTGGTTTGGGTCATCAACCATTACCGGCGGCATCTTCCACCCTAAAAGCATGATGGTAACACAAGATTGACGGATACGGAGAAGCGACAAAAGCCACGATTTGGACCAAACCTCCAAGTCAAATTCTGCGCGTCGGTGGCGAGAGTTGACGACGCGCGTCCACGTGCTTTTACTCTTCCACTCCACACGCCACGCATCAGCCACGGGAGAAAAAGTACGTGTTTTGAGGCAGTCGTTTCTTCTTCCATGGTGGCAGTTTTGGGCGGGGCATATGAATTTTTTGGGTATTAATGTAAAGAAAAAGGAGAAATTTCTTTTCTGATTTCTCTTAAATTCAATTCTCTTAGATGATTCAGAGAAAACAATTAGTGTGCCGACTGACTTGCATCTTTTTTGTCGAATGGTCAAAGTCTAACTAGATTTGGACACATATTGACATCCTAACTTTTGTCTTCTTATTTTCTTTTATGCACTGATGAGCAAAGTAATAAATAGTCTTTTAACATAATATATTATCTTTGTAAGACTAAAATTCTGAACAATTATTTTCCAGAAATTGAAATTAATTGGCAAACTAATATGTAAGTATTATGTGTTCTTGTCTTTATTATTTATCTTTTAAAAAATATTAATTAATTTTTTTTTAAGTTAATAGTAAGGTCTTACGATCGAATCTTATCTTCATAACTTATGAATGATTATGGATGAATAATAAAAAATCAAAAATACAATTATTTATTTGTCCATATTCAAAGGGGTCATTAGGCACAAAGACACACTTGTTTGGTGTTTTATGTCACACCAACAGTGAGGTAGTAGTATTGGTGTTGTAGAGGAATAAGTGGCAGTGTTTTGTTTACATGTCCAGTTTATGAACTCATTCATGGCAAAGCTTGGAGGGAGGGGTCAAAAGAGGAGGATGGTGTGAAGAGCGTGGAGGAGCGTGAACCATTAGTGAGAGAGAAGCCATTTAAGTGAGTTCAAGTGCCAGCCTCCAACATGAATCTACCACATTGTTATCATTTGGAAATGATGAAGCATATTAGTATTGCATTCATTCAAAACCATCCAAATTTCATGTCTATAGTACTACACACTTATACAAACTAAACTTAAAAATCATATATTGTATAAACTAGAGTATTAAATATATTTTTTGAATCATCAAAACTAAGTCAATAATTATCTAAGAAATTAGTCAATCGATATCGAGCTACGATAATATCCTTGAATTCAATCACAGCGGCTATCGTAGTTAGTAAAAATGTTGACTTACGATAATATGATCAAGATCTCAAAATTTAAAAAAAAAATATTTTCATATTATCCAAATTTTTATGTGCATGCATATACTTAAATTTTTTCTTTCTAGTGTCATATATGTAAACAATTATAATGATGTAGAATTGTTTGCTGACCACAACCACCACATGAAGAAGAGTCATACCAATAAGTGCTGTTTATATATACTTTAAATGACATACAAATGGAAGTCAAAAGATAGAATTTTAGATCTGAAAGCCAATATATGACTTCGAGACACCCACAGAAAATACTATATAGACTCACATACAATAAAGTCAATTACTCTTATCAAAGAAGAAAAGTCTGCATTGACTTCCTCTCTCTCTCTCTCTCCCTCTCTCTCTCTCTCTCTCTCCCTCTCTCTCTCTCTCTCTCTCTCTCTCTCTCTCTCTCTCTCTCTCTCTCTCTCTCACACACACACACACATTTGTATAAAACCCTATCCCAATTGAAACTTGAGCTGCCAATGACAACTTCAATATCTGCCTTTCTCGCCTCACCCTTCTTCCTCAGATAGCCATAGTCTCAGAGCTGCAGTGTGATCACTGTTTGGAGAACTCCATTTCTTCCATTGGCTTTCATGGAAGGAGTACTTGAAGTCCCAGAATACTATCTCTGTCCTATATCTCTTCAGATGATGAGGGATCCGGTGACCGTCACCACCGGCATAACGTACGATCGGGAGAGCATCGAGCGGTGGTTGTTCTCCGGCAAGCACCGCGACTGCCCCGTCACCAAGCAACCGCTGCCCCCGGAGCTCGACCTCACACCGAACCACACTCTCCGTCGGCTGATTCAAGCGTGGTGCGTGGAGCACGCGTCGGACGGCGTGGAGCGGTTCCCGACTCCCCGTCCCACGGTCGACAAGTCCCAGGTCGCCGCCATCCTCGATGAGGTCGTGATTCCGCAGACGCGGATGAACGCTCTCCAAAGGCTGAAGAGCGTCGTGTTGGAGAGCGATCGCAACCGACGGTGCATCGAGGAATCCGGTGCGGCTGATCTCTTGGTCTCGATCATAAGAGAACAAGAGGAATGCAATGATGGCGATGAAGCTCTGGCTATCTTGTGCTCCCTTCAGATCTCGGGAGAACGCCTTCTCGATCTGCTTCGAAGGAACGACGATCTCATCGGAACGCTAACGTCGATCTTGAGCCAACGGAACGACCAGTCGCAAGCCTACGCCCTCCTCCTCCTCAAATCTCTGGTCCCTGTCATGTCCCCGTCCAAAATGTCAGATCTGAGAGAGGAGTTCTTCTCCGGGATCGTGAAGGGGCTGCAGGACAAGGTCTCGAGACAGGCCACCAAGGCCGCGCTGCAGATTCTCGCCGGCGTTTGCTGCTGCAAGAGGAACAAGGTGAAGGCGGTGCGAGCCGGAGCTGTCTTCGTCCTGATCGAGCTGTTGCTGGGTGAGACCGAGAGGAGGAGGTGCGAGATGCTGCTGGCGGTGCTGGACCAGCTCTGCGGGTGCGCCGAGGGGCGGGCGGAGGTGGTGGCGCACGCGGCGGGGATCTCCGTGGTGTCGAAGAAGATACTCCGGGTTTCGAAGCTGGCGAGCGCCATGTCGGCTAGGATACTGTGCTCGGTGGCGAAGCTGTCGCCGTCGCCGCCGGTGCTGCAGGAGATGCTGCAAGTGGGGGCGGTGTCCAAGCTGTGTTTGCTGCTTCAGGTGGACTGTGGAGTGAGGCTCAAGGATAAGGCGCAGGAGATACTGAAGCTGCACTCTAGGGTTTGGAGGAGCTCTCCCTGTTTGCCACCTCTGTTGCTGGCTTCCTATCCATGACTCCATCGAATGACTTGAGAAAACTCTTCTTCTCCACTTCATTCTCTACATAAATCGTATGCTTATTTCCATTAACTATGGATAGTATTCATGTTTCCAATGCATTGAAATCAGTACTATAAGAATGGTTGGGTCTGTTTTAACTATTCTACGGCAATAATTAATCTTTTCGAATGTGTCGACTAGCTTAGTCGATAAATACTTTGATAGTTTATCGTATGGTTTTAGACTCGTATTCTACCTTCGTCACTTATCGTTTATAAAAATAAAAATAATCTTTTTCCCTTCATGTTGGTTTTAGTTACATTACCATATTATGCAAAATTATTTGTTGTTATTGTTGTTGTTGTTGACTTGCATTATATGCATTCAAGTCGGCATCCAAGCAATATTTATTCCTAAGGTTCGATAAAGAGTCTTAATAAGGTGGTGTTATCTTTAGTATATTTGTTTATGGATTGGAGTTTCTATAATACTTCTGTTTAATCTCACATTAATATAAAAATGGGTAAATGTTAGGGAGGGGAAAAGAACATGAAATGGAAAGAATAAATTAGAAATTAATAAATAAAAAATACATGAGAAAAGTCAATACAAAATTTTTTGACGTTGTTTGATAACTCCTGTTTACTTGAAAAAAAATCAAATTCTTCGTCATATAGATGGATCATAAAATCTTCGAGTTATTCTCGTTCAGACAAACATAAATCTTGAAAAATTTATGTATTTTCTCTTACCTTAAGTATCAATACATACAAAATAATACATCTTGAAAAATATAGAGATACATATAAAACAATCAAACCCTAATTATCAATAATTTTTTTCTTTTAATAGAATTCCTTCACGTGGGAATTTTTTTTTTATTTTATCTTTATACTTATTTCATGAATCTCAAAATATAATATATTACATTACATCCGAGAAAGAAGATTCATTCTGATCGGATGGCAATTCCAGTACTGCAATCCGCATGGAGGTAAATATTGTGCGGCAACCAAGAACTTACTATTCCAAAAGGAACAGCAAGAAATGGCAGCACAGTGTTATGGAACTCCCATCGACACCGCCACCACTTTTCAACCTCCAGACTCTTAACTTGGAATTCCAACATCGCAATAAAATGGAGTGCTGTCACCATCTTCCTTCCATGGATATATGCATGCTGCTGTATTTGACCACGCGAACGAAGATGGTATCCGTTGAATGCAGAACGCCAAAGTCAATGGTGTCAGCTTATTGCAGGAGTTCCATCGCAACCAAAGGAGGAGGCCAAATGTTACTTGGTCTGCGGAAATCACGGTCAGCAGATCAACTTGTCTGCCATCGACGTCGATGGGTCGTGAAGCTGTGCGAGATGGAGAAGATGATGATGATGATGAGCAGTGTCAATTTAAATTTCTGGGAAATTAGCGGAGCATCACCAGTTGTTTCTCTTCTTTGGAGTTGACCAGTATCATGATGACAACGTCTCAACTAAATAGTAAAGACTCTTTCGATCAGAATGCGCTCAGCTTTGCAAATTGTGTTGCTGTCTTTTTCTAAAGCAGTGGTAAGAAGAGAAGGCAAAAGAAAGAAGATGTTAGAAGATTCTCACGTAATTATAGGTGTTTTTTTTTCCTTTTATGTCTATTTTGTAGTAAATATATTCAATATTATCTTTTATTTTAATTTGTTTATTTACATAATTTTTGTTATTCATTTAGGGTATTACTGGGATAAGATTAACGTTCATTGAATTAGATACCATTCGATACAAAAACTAAGAGTAATGGGTTATGGAGGGAATGAGAGAGAAGAGGAGGTTGGCTTGTCATCCAATGGGAGAGAGAAGTTGGCTTCGTCAGCCAATGAGACTCCACCTCCAACGCTACAGTCCGCCAATAGAGAGAGAGAACGAAAGAGGGAGAGAGAGGTTGGCTTGGTCATCCAATGAGACTCCCGCTTCCAACGTCGAGCGTCCGCCAATCAGCGGCCATCATCTACTTACCGAGTCCTCCGCTCTCTATCCGACCACAAATAAAATCAATCGATCAGCCGCACGCTCCTCGTCGCACGGCCTTCTCTCCCACCGCAAGCTGGGCGACGGCCTATGGCTGCAAATGACGGCGTCGACCTCCTCCATTCTTTACTTTGACCCGTCAGCCCCACTCCGCCCACAGAAACCCAACGCTTGTACGTTTCCATCAAGTTCATATGCTGTGTACAATGATTCTGGAATACTCCTCCAGGCTATGCGCGTGAGATGTGGGATGGAAATCAACAAAGCAGGAGAGGTGTTGCCCCTGATGACTCGTCATTTTGTGGCACGTGGTTTAATTCGATGTTGGTCAGCGTTTACTTTCGGTCGGAGCTGCGCTGCGGACTGATGTTAAGAGCGTATGCTTTTTGAGAATATGAGATTGACTATCTGATTACCACTTTGATCTCATTCCACTATTTACCATTAGTATATGAAAACAACACCGGACACAAAAGAACAAGGTAAAATTTTCACCAAAACAAGATACAAATTGCAGTCTAAAAATATCCACCAAGATCTCACAGGTATTTCAGCAGGCAACTTACAGTGGCTTGTCAATGCGCACCTATAGAATAAAATGTCAATCCTTAAAAATCTTCTTTACTTGATGAAGGGAGAAGAAAATAAAATTTATGAATTTTTCACGCAATAATTTCAGCAGCCTACAAGTGAGGTGATAAAAAAAACCTGTCACACTTGTGTTGACAACTTCACGAGAACTAATCTCTCCAAGTAAGATCAACCCCACAATCAACAAGAAACACCCGGAGAGTGTCTCAAATCACTGGGTCCAATGGTGATGCACCTAGCACAATGTCTTCCCAAGTGCAGACATTTGATTGCAGGAATGAGTTATCATAGTTGGCACAATGAATTGCTACGGATCATCAGAGCCCCAGGCATCATCACGCAAGGACCTCCGAGTCACTATTCGATTTTTTCTTGCTTCTTCCTGTTTCCTCAGATCATTAGACCCGAATTCGGTAGACGGCTTTATTCCCACTACCTGAGCAATCAACCTTTGGGCTGTTCTTGCAGAAGTCTTAGGCCTCGGGTAAGGAGGTTCCAGATCTGAAAGTTCCAACCTCCGTTTAAGTAACCAAAGGTACAAACAGCTAAAAATCACATGCAAACATCAAAATAAGATGTAAAACTGAACAGAAAGAATTGCAACAGAAAAGGCTACCCAGAAAGTTCTGGACAGTGTAATCCCTACAGTTTGTGGCAGATATCAGCGAAAGAAACAAAAAAAAAAGTTACATCAGAAAAATGTAAAAGATAAAGGAAAGGAAACAGTATACCTTTGGTGCAGATCTGGTTCCACAGGTTATCATCCTCCTGCAGAGAACGGACTTTGAATGGATAGTGAGTGATGTTTTGAGCATCACGTGCTGCAACCAGAAACAAGTATTGTAATCTGCCATATTATTATTAACAAGACCATCTGAACTTTAAAAAAATAACTAAGACTAGTTTCTGTTGAGAAAACTACAATATCAAAATATTCAAAAAAAAAATAAAGAAAATTGAAGTTTTCAATTCTCTAAGGAATCCAGAAATTGGTTTTAAATATAAAACTTATTCAGTACATTAAACAGTATAAATTATTTTCCCATTAGTTGAAAGAGGAATCTAAAGTGTCATATATGATAGTTCCAATGTACATGTGCTGCTCATTCCAATTATTGGTAAGAGTTGTTGGATAGGCACAATAGCAATTTGCTTCCACTTTCTTTAATATCCAAATTTCTGAATGGATCTGAGCACTTTTGTGAAATTATTGGGGAATCCTATCTTTAGAAGATCAAAGTTGACCAATTAAGGAAAGTTGGATGGTCAGCTAGTAACCCAAAAATTTCAGGGATAATTTCTCTAGTCTCTTCTTTCACCTTTACCTAGTTTCACCTCTCTTAGATTACTTGTCACTATACTTAAACGAGTCTAATGTTAGTATAAGCAATTAACTATGAATGCTCTTGCAACCTATTATTACTTAACAACTGTGAGGCTCACTTTGAATTGCTTGTCATGTGCACGCACGGGCACACACACACACACACACACACACACACACACACACACACACACACACACATATATATATATATATATAGGATTTTGTTTGATGGACTAAGGCAAGAATCTCAAGGAAGCAGAAATATGTCTGATTAATTTGATCGATTCTGAGTAACAAAGACAGCATGAACCTTCTGAAGGAGCAATGTAACCCTCGAAGCATAGTCTTCCATTTCTTATCCTGCTTGTAAAAATTCAGATTTCGTATCGGTTTAAACAGGGAAACAAAGCTTCTAAAGGATGGAATGAATGAATACCATAAAAATGCTACAGTGACGACATGGGATAATGAAATTGGAGATATGAGGTGAAAGTTAAAACATAAAAGGGTCCAAACTCCTTGAATCCTAGCCCTCGATAACTTATACTATCAAATGTGGCTCTTCAGAGGCAAGAACATTTGGCCTAAATTGACTAGATCCTGTAGCCATTAATCAAATATTTTCTTTCTTCCTCCTTTCTTTTACATGATGAGTAGGATGCAATGCAGTTTAAATCACGAAACAGATTCCATATAATGCTCCTCCTTCAAAAAGACATCTAGTTGAGAAGTTCCTCGGAATGCTGCCAAAATATCAGTATCTCTGACAGTACAATAAGACAATTTATAATCTGGGTAATACCAGCCTTAAATCTACCACTTTAGTCATTCTTTTTGGTGACACGATTACCACCATACAACTCATAAATTAAGAATTCTGATAACATCAAGATCTACATGATGCAAACAAAGGTAGGCAATACCGAATGATACCGCCCGGTACGGATAGTATGTACCGGTCCGACGACATACCGGTACGTGGACTGTCCGCTACCCGACGGAACAAAAAATAATAATAAAATTATATATATATATATATATATATATATATATATATATATATATATATATATATATATATATATATATATATATATATATATATTAGAAAAAGGCGACATTCGGTGACGTCGCCTTTTTCGGATTATATACATATATACATATACATATATATCGAGCGATATACCGCTCGATATACAGTTTCGTACCGTACCGAGCGAACGTCGAAACTCCGGTACGATACGAAATTGCAGACCTTGATGCAAACTATGATGAACAAATGAATATTTTGACAAAAAAAAAATTGACTATCATCAACTAATTTCAATCCCATGATGAAATGAAATGGTTTTTTGTCAGAACATGTATATGATGAATCAAATACATTGTTATTCTATACACAACACAATGTTTGGTATTGCAAGCTAAAAAATAAACTGAGCTGCCTCTTATTTTGAATCAAAACATCTATTCTAAGACAAATTCTCCTACATCCTGATCCTGTGCATCGTGATCCGTGTGTTACATGTAAATCATAATAGACAAAATCCTTTTATAAAAGAGTATAAAGAATAGTTAGGCACAAATCTAATATCTATTGAAAGAAAAGCACAATGGCCAATGAGATAAAAATAACGAATCATAAATGGATTTCAGAATACATAGATAAAAGAACCATTATGAGCGACTGGTAGTTGCATAACGACATGGCTTCACAACTGTTATTGAGATTTAAAGGAGATCTCAAATTTTAGTTTGTTCAAACACCCATGACTATGATGCTATTCAAATGCATGTTCCAGAACATAGATAGGCATGCACATATTCATAGGCTTCTTGCTAATATCCATAGACTTGCTCTCGGTGACAGATATATATCATATATTCCAGGTGGTGCATTTATTACTCTGTTATAATAAATCTGCATTTGGACTTTCTTCTTTTTAGAGCAATCATAGTAAGCACTATGTCTATGGCAGCCTTTTTGAAGTATGATTGTTACAATAGAAAAGGCATGTTTCAGTGCATTATCCAATTATAGGCATCATGAGATTCCAAATCCTTGATGTGGAATCATGCCAACTGATCAAAGACTGAATTTTCAGGTTTAGTCATAAAAAGTTTCTGGTTAGGCATAAAATTAAAGTTATGTGAATGTCAGCAACCATAAGCTTCACGATATGGATGCATATTCGAACATGTCATCAAGAATGAAACCTTCAGGACTACAACCCTTTTTCATGGCAAAGGAAAACTAAACAATTCATCTTTCTGACATGATAGATCAAGATAGATCTTAACTCGAACTGGCATCTGCCTCAAGAGATCAAAATCTTGCTAATTGACTTTAGTGACAACTGAGAAACACCATAGTTTTACTGCCAACCATTTGATTCATGCAGGAGATATCAAGTGTTTAGATAATAACCCTCAAACTATAGTTGTAACAAAAAATGTTTGTCAAAAAGAAAGTAGGTCATACAACATACCAAATGCTGGTGTTCGGAAAACTGCAAGTGCAACAGTGTCATCGACCCATCGGATAGCAAACCCACCATCTTTGAATTTCTCGAAGAACTTCTCTAACTCCGTTGTTCGAGTACTAGGCGGAAAGTCATATAGCACAAGAACATGGTTGGTACCATATCCAGCTAAGAACATAGAAATATATCACATTCAACCCTTTTTTTCTGTTCTGATGAAAAAAGACTCCAAAGCTAATCAAGAACGGCAGATTAAAGCTTAAGAACACTCACAATTCCTGCCCCCGCTTGCTGCATCGTCCTCAGCACGACGTTGATGACCCTCAATTGATTCAATGTCCAACTTCGAGTTGTCATCGGCAAGGGTCACGGCATCCACCTGTTCACTGTACAAGCAACTCTTTTGGTACAAGAAAGATCCCCTTCCCCGCCTCTTTGGAGTTACAAGCACCTCGGGATCTTTCCTTGAAGAACTAGATGCCTCTCCATCTCCAGTGTTCGAAGATAGCAACGATTCGTCATGGATGCCACGGTCTGCAATTGCCTCCCAATCTGCACATTTACCACCAGAAATGCTGATATCAACTAAACTATTTAACATCCCCAGCTAACGGCCGCAAGAAAGTACCATCTTCGTCTTCTTCGTGGTCGCTAGAAGGAGTTGAAACCCTAATTTCTTCTTGCGGCGAAATCTTCTCCCTCACTGGCTCAGAACCCCTTTAATCCACAAGAAATGAAAAAGTAACGAAACCAGCACGAGAATTATAAGAAACCATTCAAGAGTCAAAGTCGAAAGCGCCGCCATGCCTAATTCTTCGATCTTTAGGTCGGCGCTTACCCTGATGTCGGGGTCAAAGGCGGAACGGAGCCGCGGGCACGAATGGCGAAACCGCGGGACCGGAGCTCGTCGGCCTTCAGGGAGAAGCCACGGGAGGAGTGAAGGTCGGCGAGATCCCCGAGGGCGGCGGCGAGGCGGAGATCGCCGGATGGCGACGGGGGGCCATCCAGGGTTTGCAGCCTCAAGACCACTGATTCGAGGACGGAGATGGCCCCCTCGACATCGCCGCGGTCGACCAAGTCCTCTACTGCCTCACTCCACCCGTCTCCTCCGCCTCCGCCGCAACCTACGCCGCCGGCCTCCATCGCTGCTTCTCTTCCACTTCAATGCGTATGAAAAGATCGGAGAAGAGTCCGGCGCGGCCGACTTTATCGAGTTCCATTGTAATGGGCCTAATTAAGCCCAATAAGTATGTAAGAGGACAAAAGCGATCTCTAACAAGACATTAGAATTAAGCTCAATAAGCCCAGTAATTAATCCCTCGACTTACTCAAGCTTCTTACTGTGTGGTAGAATTACATGGGAAGGCGCCTAAATAACACTTATTGGGTTCGTGCCTTCCCTCCATATATTTATCCAAAGTCCGAACGCTATGATTTCCCTCCTTCCCCGCCCCTCGTTTTGCTCTTCCTCCTCTTGTTTCCCTCTCCGCTCCCCGCCCTCTCTTTTTCCCTCCGATCGCTTCTAGTCCGATCGCCCCTCCTGCCGCCGATCTATCTTAGAATCCTTCAACCCCCTGAGATCGGCTCCGCCTTACCGCTTCCGCCGTCAAATTCGACCAGAACTAGGGTTCCGGGCCCGGATTTCGTCCCCGCAGCCGATCTCTTGGCTTTCGCCGCGGGATCGGGGATTTCTAGCTGGATTATTGTTGGTTTGATCTGGTTCGGGTTGATGTCCAGCATCCAGGCAGCTGGGAAGCAACCGGCTCAGCAGCCAGGGCAGATGTTTCAGCCGTCAAAGCAGTGCTTGCCGTTTGCCTCGTCAAGACCGCCGTTCGTCTTGCTGGATGGGCATCAGGGGTTCTCAGCCGCCGTCGGTCGGTCGGGCGCCGGAGACGACATGGCCGATGCGCTGGTTATTAAGACTCCTGTGAGTTTCTGGTGGAGGTTTGTCGGTCTTTTTTTATCCTTGAGTTGAACTAAAAGACTTCCTTAACTGCATGCTCCATTTGTGTTACTTACTGTTTATTTGTCGATAGTTATTGGTTTAGGTTTATTGTCCGGAGTGATTTGGTGTTTTCCATCGTCAAGGTGGACCAATTAAGGAGTTGCCAATTTGGTATTCAGGTGCTATATAACTTCTTGCATAAATTATTTCCATTCGTAGTAGGTTTGTCTCAAGTTAATTAGGATAGGTTAGCAACCGTCCAAGCTTAGCTCTACCTTGTTACCATTTTAGTCATGATCTAGGTTCGAGTTCCTCATGGGTCCTTGTCCCCATGGAGTTCCCGGAAGGTGCTCCTGGGGACATGCAATGTCATGTATTCACTTTTTGCTCGATATCCCATTCAGAAGTAGCTGTGTGTAACCATAGATAACTTGGATCAGTAAGAATTCTTGGTGGGTGAGGATTGATCTTGAGTGGTCGGGAGCAGTGAGTTGGAAATAGAATCATCATCTCCTATTTATTGAACTTTCTGTATAATTTCTTTCACGTAAAATTCGTGCAGTGTTTGCTGAATGCTGCTGGATGAGATGTAGGAAATTTAATGAAACAATTTTGAAACTTTGTAGATCATTTTGAGTGATTACTATTTTCTGGTAAGCATGCATATCTTTTTTGTTTATTGTTCCCTTCTTATTTCTGTTAGCTTCTTGACAAAATTAAAGAGAACTTGGTTGCATTCAAGTTTGAAAGAGGCTGAGGTTAGTAATGATCCTTTTTCATTTGGAAATTGGCCTTAACTAGAGTCACTGTCGTTTTTAATTTAAATAATAACCCATTTCTTCAGTTTTGGGGAGGATAGCATTGATATCCCTTTGCAATTGAAAATGTATTTTGCTATGGAAAATTAGAGGTTGATTCCAGTAACTAGTGATGTTACTCTTTTAAAATGATTGCAGAAACACTTCACTTTTAGACCCAAGTCCTAGATGATGATGCTTACATGTTCTTCTCCACATCTTGTTGCACCAGATACTGTTGAACCGGTGCCCAATGCATGGTGGTGGCAATGCAATCTTCATTAGCTGAAGTGTTTGCTTTGTTGCTTTTCTGAATGTAGTGTGTCCTACACTTGATAAATTTTAGATGCATGGTAATTCCTCAGCAATGTTGAATTTTTAGCATGTTGTTAAGATATGTCCTGTCAAGGCTTTGCCATAGAGTTTGATGATAATATATCATCTTCTTTATCCAAATTTTTATTTTTTTTTCTTCTAGTTGTTTAAAATGCCAATCATTGTTTGACAATATGTAGTTGAAGAGAAAGTCTGTACAAGAAGATAATGAAGCTAAAGTACTGCACGAACGGGCAACTAGCACTGGATATGCTGTGGGATTCACAAGTCCTCTACTCACACCGGTGTCAGAAAAAGGAAGAAAGACGTATAGTAAGTCCAAGATTTCTAAGCACAGTAAGTCCAGCACTCAAACCCTTCTGTCATATGCTGGTGAGTCGATCTATTTATTCTAATTTATCAACTCAACATGGTTAGGTCTAGCATTTGGAAAAAATCACTCACCGCTTACTTCGATACATGTAGTTGTAAATTGCCTTTCTAGTTGAAGTTCTCATCAGATGATCAAACTTTGTTGTCCTGATTGAAAAATAGTTCTCTTTTAGTGTAGATATTTGAACATAACTATTGTTATTATTGGGCCATTTGCAGGTTCACCTCCTGGCAACAATCTTACTGCAGTTGGAAATAGTCGTTATGATAGCTCCCTAGGTGATTGAGTCCATTGTTAACCTGATACTGATGAAGAATCAATTAGTTAATCTGTCGAATTATTCTGGATGTTGTTTTCCTGTATTACTGAAGATCATATTTCTTCATTTTTTTTAAGGGCTTTTGACCAAGAAGTTTATCAATTTGCTTAGACATGCACAAGATGGCATCCTTGATCTGAATAAAGCCACAGAAATTTTGAAGGTAATGCCATTAACTGCTAAGTACTTCTTCAGTTATCCAAATTTAACAAATATATCTGTACAGGTGCAAAAGAGGCGGATATATGACATCACTAATGTTCTTGAAGGCATTGGACTTGTAGAGAAAACACTTAAGAACAGGATCTCTTGGAAGTAACTTCTTTTTTTTTTATCAGATTTTTGCTTGTTTCTGTGTGCTTCTGTGAGATTTTCAACCTATGAAGAACTCAGCACAATATGATGTTGAATGCCAGGGGACTAGATGACATGGGTCCAGTTGAGGTTGATGATGATGCTTCGATTTTACAGGTGTGATTCACGTGCGCTTTTTTTCCTTGATTACCGAAAGTACTTTGCAGTCTACTTAGTTCTTATGTTGCTCCATTATGTAGTCACTTAATATGGAAAAGGTAACACAATGTGAATCCACTTTTTATTGTTTATTCAGGAAGAAATTGACAAACTTACATTGGAGGAGTGCAGATTAGATGAGCTTATCAGGTGAATATTATAGTTGGAGCGAGTAGATTTTTAAAATGTTTTATCAATCATGGTGAAAATTATAAGTTATTTGAAGCCAAATGCAAGAAAGACTGAGGGACCTCAGTGAAGATGAAAGCAATCATAAGTAAGCATCTTCGTTAATGCATATGTATGCTAGAGATGTTGGTTTAACTTCTGCTCTCAATTGCTACAAAATCTGTTTGCCTTTAGGTGGCTTTACGTGACTAAAGATGATATCTCGCTCCTTCCCTGCTTTCAGGTTTCAGTTTTTTTGCTTTGGAACTCTAATTCCCATAGTTTATCTTAGATGTAACTTGTTTACTGAAAACAGATATTAGGTGCTGTAAAGTGTAAATAAACCTGCAATTCTTGTATTATCTCTAATATGCAGAACAAAACACTAATAGCAATTAAAGCACCTCATGGTACTACCCTTGAAGTTCCAGATCCTGATGAGGTGAGCAATAGCAGGGTCTAGTAAAAAGTAACTTAGAGTTCAATGTCTAGTTTTGAATAGTACAAAATACATACAAATATTTGTAAGTTCTATGATCATGTGGTGCAGGCTGAGGAATATCCTCAGAGGAGATACCGGATTGTCCTAAGAAGCACTATGGGTGCTATAGATGTATACCTTGTGAGGTAAAATTCTTTCTGTTTTTATTTGGAATTTCTATCTCTATAAGCAAGTTGAATGCCCAAGTTGCCATCGATTATGTTCTCATTGCTATTGTTCTTTCTTCTTTAGTCAATTTGAAGACAAGTATGAGGGGATGAGTGGTGTTGAGATGCCCCCGAAGGTCCTTCCCATATCAAATTCAGGATCTGTCGAGAACTACATGGTGCCATTTGTCACAGAAGAGAGCAGAGGGAATGGAATGGAGCTTGATATTCAACACAGCGAGAGGATCTGGTCTGATGTAAATTCTTCACGGGATTTTGATGGTGGTATGATGAAGATTGTTCCTTCAGACATTGATGTAAGTAGTT
This sequence comes from Musa acuminata AAA Group, assembly GCF_036884655.1. Classification (NCBI taxonomy): domain Eukaryota; kingdom Viridiplantae; phylum Streptophyta; class Magnoliopsida; order Zingiberales; family Musaceae; genus Musa; species Musa acuminata. The sequence continues at coordinate 28,072,001 of NC_088347.1, read as the reverse complement.
TTGAAGATGCAGATTTAAACAACATAATCCTTATAATGGTCTTTCATTTGTCTGTGATGGCTTTGATCGACTTTCATTGTCGATACTAACTCTCTGAAGCCAAAATCTCTTAGCTAGAAATATATCACCATGGTGACTTGAGTCATGTAGATCTTCAAGACTTGTACATGCAGTCAATTATGATCCACCTCCAGAATAAGTTGACATAAACCAATCAGCCATAATTTAGTTTTATTATAATTTATAACGAAGCTAATAATGGTAGTTTTTTCTTCTTGTTTTTTTTTTATTTCTTTATCTTAATTTCTTATTGACAAGATCTGGTGTAATTCCTATGGCATGAAGCTTCTGTCTTCAATATGCACTTGTACCTTATCTGCATAATATTTGACTTGTTATGAAAATTCTTTCTTCTTTGAGAAACAGTTTGCTTCTTCATCCTCTTGTTCAGAATATTCAAGGATGTAGAAGTAGAAAGCACCATTAGACTTCCATTTGTTCTTACATTGCTTTATGTTTCTGGTTCTTACAATTGATCTGTCACCTACATCTGTACACGGAAAAAATAATTGGTGAAATCATTGCACATCATTGTTTACAGAATGTGTGAATGGATTACAAGAAAATTCTATTAACATTGGTTGATTTACTATGTGCTGCAGACCGAAGCTGATTATTGGCTTCTATCAGATGCTGGTGCTAGCATTACAGATATGTGGAAGACTGCATGCATCCTTTCTAAGACATTGCTCTCTTTTTTTTATGTTCTCTGTTGACCATCTTTTTGGAACCTTAACTCGAGCCACAGCAGAGGTTAAATGGGATGACATCAGCGCAGGTGGTGCCAACACACCTCAACCACGAGCTCCGTCTGGTGTTGTTGAGGTATCTTCAGATGCAAATTCTTCCCTTAGATGAATGCAGGATAGGTGGACTATGTAACTCAGAAGCCTGAGGACTGGTTTTTGTGTTGGAAGCAGTCTGCTTCCCCGTTCTAAATGCAAAGGTTGATGAAGATACTGTGGAATGCTTATTATTTGGGGCAGTCAAGTGGATTTGGTGAACGTTATGGTATATACATGTCTAAGTCTCTGTAAGAGGAATCTGCCAATCTGTCCTTTGGCAAAAACTGGCCTGTGGGTCATCCCATGATATTTTGGCCTAGAGATTAGACCTGCAATCACATTGTAATCTTTCGTTTCCTTGAGGCTTTCCTCCTGTTCTATATATGAAGGTCTTGTACTGCTCGAGTTGCCATTTTGAGTTGTGGTCATACCAGATGTTAATCTATGGATCATATGGACAAAGCTAGGTATATTGGTGAGTCTGGCTTTGTGTCTCATCCATTGAATGATGCCAAGCAAAATTGGTGTGTCGTTGAAGAAGCCAGTATTAAGCAAAGCTTAGCTGGGTAGATGTTGAGGATGCATGTCCTAGGGTGGGTGTCATGCTTCTCGGCTTTTGTCCCCTCTTGGGAGCTAAGCATCCACAAGCAAATGCCTAGGCAATCATATCACCGTACCATTTCAACCAACCTCCTTAGGAGGTAAGCCGGATGATCCAATCCACTCGTCAACGCGTGTCAACTCTCTCTTCCGTTCAACCGTAATTAAGAAAATAGGCATGATCACCTAACCTGCTTAACTGTTCGTGTTCTACCTATTCATGATCACCTAAGCTGCATCCTCCACGGTACTAAGTACTAACCCTTACATGAATGCACATTGGTATTCTTTATGATGCTTTAAAAGGTCGACGCTAGAGCAACTTGCACCCACGCCAATTTTTAACAAACTGAAACTATAAAATTCGTGCTATGAATTGATGATCATAAATCATGCTCAACTGGTGGCGAAATACGTCTCGGTTACACTATAAAAGATGTTTGATTGATTATGAAAATTTGAACCCATCGATATCGCCCACCATTGTCATAACATCCCAATTGTACCAAACTCCTTAAAAAGCAGTGCTGTACCCGATCACCCACCAACTGCAACCGTAGTACCCACGAGGCATTTGGAGGACGACGCCGTTCCAATAATTGAGGCGTTACGACTTGAAGCCGAAGCGTCGGCTTGTAGACCGCGGAATCCATCCGCCCAAACGTTGACTCGGCCGGTTGACCTCATCCTTGTTTTAACCCCCGACAAACAACTACTGCCTTCGTACTATACTTACAGTGATCTAATAAGAGTTGGAATGCTCACACGTAATTCCTTCGTATTTTTAATATGTTTTATCGGAACTTAACCTCAATTCAGATTAATTAAGCTACACTAAACATAATCATACATCCTCTCTTTATTCCTCCGCATCTTCCTTCTGTTCTCCCTCTCTTCGCGATGGCGGGGGAAGCCGCCGCGGCCGACACGCCCTCGGAACCGCCGGCGAGCAGTGATTTCGTCATCCACCATCGATGGTCGAGGTCCCCCGCCGCCGCGGACTCCTCCCTCCCGCGGTTCCAGCCGAGGGCGCTCCACGTCGGGCGCACCTACCCCAACGGCGGCGGCGAATTCGAGCGCCGCCCTCGCGCTGGAGAGGCCACGGGCTACACCAGCCTCCGGGACCTCATCGACTCGCCTCCGCCGCCCAGCGGAGCCTCGTCCCCGGCCGCCCCCGGCGCCGGCGGGGGCCGGGAGATCCGGATCAGGAACCGCCTCGTGAAGCAGGCAGCGTACGCGTACCTCCAGCCGACGCCGTCGGCGGCGGAGTCCGACCGTCTTCGCCGCCGTCACCAGTCGCTCCGTCGGTTCCTCGCCGTCCTCACCTGCGGCCTCGGCGTGGACCCGCTCCTCTCCTGCATCGATTTCGTCTGCCGGCTCGTCCATCGTCCGCGACGATGACTCCTCCTAACGGCAGCACTAACGGCGTCTAACAGCCCTCATTCAGGTTTTTTTCTTATTTCCCCATTTTTTATGATAAATAAATAGGAAGCAAAAAGAGAGAAAACAATGCCAAATCACACATGAAAAAAAACAGAAACAAAAAAGCTTCCAATCATTATTCTGCCATTATGTGGGTAGGAGAATACTTAAACACGATGATCATGTCGATGAATGGTGGGGATGGAGGATCGAGACCATTAGATGGCGATCCGACGGTCGGGTTTGGACCATGGGGGTAGGTCGACTTCCATGCAAGGTTAGTTCTTCCAACGTGGTATTAATACACGTCGGTTTCGCATCCAACGGTCAGGATGAGCTATCGAACAATAGAGACGTGCGTACATTTGTAGATGTGGTAAGGAGCACACGATCGGGAAACGAGGTGGCCGGGACGATGCCGATTCAGGCAAAGGTCCCGCTTTTGGAATCCCGGTCGCCGGTTGGGTTTCGACCGATGGCGTCGCGCGATTGATTCGGGAGAAATTTGGGGTTCCGATGGGTTTTGGATGGATTCTATTTGTGTCTCGAGGTAATCGCCGCCCGTCTACTCTTCGATCGATCTTGTCGCTGTTGTTCTCATTTCGATTCGGACTAGGTTAGGGTTCTTTTTGCTTACAGGCGGGAGAGATTGTTCTATTAGTCTCTTTTAGCATGGATTCGGATATTTACCCTGACGTATGCTTGTCTTGAACCCATCATAATGGGGTTGGATTAGAACTGTAGATTTGATCGGGGTACCTCTGCGGAGGATTTCGATTGGCTTGGGACGGCTTTTCATGAAGTAATGTAGGTGAATGGGATCAAGAAGCAAGCTTTCGTCTATTTCATTTGTTGGAATTCTATTTTTTGTGGCTGATTTGGCTCTAGCATGGTACAATCTTTTCTTTCGCAGTTCTTGGTCTGTGTGTTATATGATAGATGACCGACGGTCAGAATTGGTTGCTAATCCGGGTGGTGGCTAACCGTTACATGTTATCATTGGCCGTAGAAAGGCTTTTCTATGTTATGTTATTAGCTGTCGAGACATGTTTAAGTTTTATTTTCTTGTATACATGCTTTGATTTGGATGCATAGGAAAGTAGTGGGTCTTAAATCTGCATGATTTTCTTAGCTTGATTGGGTGTCAATCAACAATCTACTGTAGGCCAAGGAAAAGTTGTAAGATTGGATATATGAAGCAGTCATACAATAATCGATCCACAGTACTTTTGTGGTCTATGAATATACTTGTTGTTAGATTTGAGATATATTTCAACAAAGTTCAAACTTGTCCAAAAGACGCAAACAGTTAACAGTCCTAAGTTTGGTTCTTCAGTGGTCATAAAGGAATGTCTTTTCTTAATAAGTAGAACAAATATCACTACTTGCTTTAATGTTCTACACTTGCTACTGTAAGCTGTAGAAGAAAACAACCATATTCTGAGGAATATATAAGGCAATTTGATATGTATGAAGGCCTTTTGTACTGTGAGAATGCTGTTATTTGGCCTTCTATGATTGCTTATGTGTTGTTTACATGCACCACTCTGTAGCCATCATGATTATCTGCCAGATCCTGCATTATGTAATTTGGTTTTCTTGAAAGATGGAACTGAAGCTTTTGACTGATATAGCGATGTCTTGCCATCTTGATGTTTTAAATACTACATTAGCCTCTTAAATTAAGTGCCTCAAAAGAGAACACTTTTTAATCCAACTAAGGTTGTATAAATCCCTTGTTTCTCATCTTTTCTTTTGACAATACATATTCTTTGCATCTTATACTTTGTTATAAGAAATCCTTAAATTGCCCTGACTTATGTTTTGCATACTGCATTTTGATAGATTTAATTCGCTAAAGTGTGATTCTCATTCTATTTCCCACTAGATGTCTTTGTATGTGGGTCGTCTTTCCCCTCGCATTCAACAACTGTACAACTGAAAGTGGACATGACTTTGCAATTTATGAAGCTTACTCTAGATACAGAGAGAGCTCTTCGAGCTTTGAAGGAAAGCCTGTATGTGGGGAGCAAATATTTCTTAGTTGATCAAATGGATAGCCGAGAGTTTTCCAGAAGTTGGCAAGGACCATCAGATCTCATGAACCCTTTTATCGAGGAGGTTGAGAGAAGAAAATAATGAGGTTGGGTTCGTGGTTTCCTATGACAGAAGGGGCTTTTCTGCTGGGCCATCTCATCCCTCGATGTATAACTGTAAATGGCAAATATGATACTGCTGCTTGCATGAATGATGAACAGAATAATGAGTAGTATGCAGCTTTCACTGTTAAGCTGAAGAACCTGACTTCAGCCAGACACAAGGCAAGCAGTTCCACAAGGTTAACTGTTAAGGGAATAATTTTGGCTCCGAAACACCATAGACTAAGAGCACCAGAAGAGGACCAAATATGCTTCACCGTGGAAAGGTACCTTGGAGCTGCTCATCTGTGGGCATGGGAAATGATCTACTATTGGCTTTTAAAAGTGGGTCCAATTTCTGCTGAGAACTATGGAGGAAACTTGAGCAAAATAAAGAATTTGGTATTGTAAATAAACACATCAGAAGCAGTAATGGTTGGGGAGAACACAATCACCTTGACCTTCAACAAAGTCAGTTTTTTCTCTATGGTCTTGTTGGCTGGGTGCGAATGTGTATCCTGAAATGTTCTCCTACCATCAGGTAAAATGATTAATTTCACATTAATTTGATTCAGCAATCTTTGTGAATTCCTGTGACTTGCAAAAGGCTAGATATATGGTAAGGGTTGATCCATCATCTTTGAGCTTAAACTTCCATGTTATATTAATTTCCAAATATGTGTGGTACAAAACTTGTAATTGATCAAGATGTCATTTCCAATAGGATCTGAAATGGGCTAAAATTCTTGTCAACTTAGGGGCAGGTATTAAAACAACCCAGCTAGGTTGATGGTTCAAGTTTTGCAAACTTCAATTTTTGATCTTGCCCAAGAAGACTGAAGATTTAGGGTGGGTTTAATTTTGGTGTTAGCCTTATAAAACAAAAGGAACTAATAAAATTGTCCACCCTTCTCAATGATGAAGGCCATCTTGGTACACACTGCATTGACATGAGAATTCTTACTGGCGGTTTATTTCATTTCTCAACTTCAGTAATATTTCTTGTGACTCGTATAGGGAAATCAGAGTCGATTACTTATACCATAATTTGCATTCCCTTGGTATGCAAAAACAAGTTCATTATTTTTTCTGTCTTTGGAATAATCCTGCAAATAGAGTTGTTTCCATGATTCTAAATTCCAGTCATCCCGATGTGTAAAGGTAGGTGCAACATTAACTTGATGTCGAGGGTCGTCCGACTTTAAATGTATAGTCCATGTATTCTAATTACTTTGTTGGTGATACTAGTAGATTGAAGTTGACTGATTGCTACATTATATTTCAGGAAAATATCCTACTGCTGCAAATGGCTTGACTTCTTTCACCTGTTGATGCTGGTAAGCAGCCTTGTGTGGGGTACCACTTTGTAGTAAGTTGTAGAGGATCATACTTACCCAAAAGACATCCAAGATTTAGAATCAGAGTGTGATATTGAATGCCAAATCATTTCTGTTTGCTATGTGATACAGAAAGAGTTAGGATGGCTGGTGAGCCCTCGTTTTTGGCCTGTGCTGGTTCAGATGGCTACTAGCACGTGTGTCAGACTGCTTGTAGCTAAGACACATACGTAGAATGCATCTATTTGTTCCATCCATAGCATAATGTGATGTGTTATGCCATGTAAGAATGGTTTCGATGCTATAATGCATGAATCATCACACATATACGATGCATCGCTATTAAGCTGCATAAATAATTGCTTGCCAGCATACACTCGTGTATCTTCAACTCAGAAACATACATCCACTTACTGACTGACCAAATAGTTATTGGTGATTACGATAGTGACAAGCTCATATTCTTTGAGGACGCTTTTAGCGATATTATAAGCTCTTAGTTAATATTAATGTCACTGCTTGAAGAGACCAAAACCGTTGTTGACGGTGGTGAACGCGCTGTCGATGACGAGGTGGTGGCCGCTGACGAACCCGGACTCGTCGCTCCCCAGGTAGACGGCGGCGTCGCAGCACCGGCCCCTTGAGGTTGGCCATCCCGCCGATGAGCTGCTCGATTTGTTTCCCCTCCATGCGCATGAACTCGCAGGCCAAGCCGGTGGCATAGCCGAAGGAGGAGATGCAGTTGACTCGGATGCCGTGCTGGCCGTCCTCGGCCGCGGCGCTCTTCGACGTGATGTATGCGTGCGACGCCACCCCGCCCACCACCGCCGCCACGCTCCCATTGTTGATGATGCTGCCCCCGCAACGCGTGCTTTATCCCCAGGAACACCCCGGCGAGGTTGACGCTCAGCACCCGGGCGAAGTCAGCAGCGTCGACGTCCGTGATCCGGGTCCGGTTGCGGTGGATGACGGCGGCGTTATTGAACATGACGTCGAGGCAGCCGTACTTGGAGACGGCCAGGTCGACGGCAAAACATGTATGAATGACCTCCTCGCGAGTGAAAGCGGAACTGGAAAAGCACTGCAATTGGCCATGGAAATCCTCGCTCGCTCTCTCTCTCTCTCTCTCTCTCTCTCTCTCTCTCTCTCTGTGTTACCTTCTCAGAACGAGAGTGGATGTGTATATATAGATAATACTGCGGCGAACTCCGCAGAGAAGAAGATGACCGCAGCATGTAGAACATGACGAGTCTAAAACCATGTGAAACAAGTATGCTATCATGATTCACATGATGGACTATAGAATGGCGGATTCATATCAACATAGGAATCAACCATGAGAATGTGAGGTAGAGAAATATGAGAATACATTAAAAGATTCTACAAAAGTAAAAACATATAATTAGAAATAATATATTTAAAAATATATATATACATATGTTACTTCAGAACATGTCAAATTGTAAATTCTGTAAGCCAATTGGCACTTTAGATTTATTGAATTTTAATATTTTTTGCATAGATTATCAATCAATGGGTACATCTATTATTATCGTTAGATTTCTATACTCATAAATTTATCCAACCAAGAGAATATATTCCAAAAATTATTAGTGGGACAACACGAAGAATGTTCCTCTCTATCTATACCTTCAAATGTAAGTGAGATGTGAGATGCAAGATTTTTGCTCTCAAATGAAGTCCTTCTTTTACCTCTTTCAAATGCGGATGGTATTCAAATTAAATTAATTTCATAAAGTTGGAATTTATAATCAAATTTAAACATCAACTACCTAAACGAAGAAGCTTTACACAGATAAAAGGACGCATCCAAGATTCATTCATCTTACTGTTGCTGCATTATCCAAAAGACTTCCACCACAACTTTACATCCACTTGATTTGATGTAAGACATTGTTTTTTTATGAACTAAATAATACCCTAAACATTGTCCAGCATATATGCATATACCTTTCTATTTTGTTCTGATAGATATTACTTTGTCCGAAACACCGTGTAATTAACTGTGCAAGACAAAGGCCTACCCGACCAAAACATATGCAAATACTACTACTACAAACAAAAGACAATATGAGCGACCAAAAAGAAATATTTCCGATCGAAGCATAAGCCCTGCCGTCAATCGTAGCGGAAAACCATTAAAAATAATCGCAGCATGTTTTGTTCGCGGCATGATCATCAGCAAAGTTATTCAACTACAAACTGGACAAGAGAGAGAAACACAACAATCTTAAAAGAGAGCAAGCAACAAATATATGACTTCATGATACCCAGAAGAATAGCTCCAGCAAATAAGCACAAAAGAAGATGCTTTGTTCTACAAGGAGTTCAATTCCTGTTTTATTACTTATCATTTGGCGACTCATGATATTACTTGCATGTTGCTAATAGAATAGACAGATGTAGAATCATTTTTCAGCATTTTATTATATCGTCTCTGTCTACCACTAGAAGAACACGTCAACATAGAGGAGGCTTTACTTGGTTGTCCATATCATAGAATCGCCCCGCCAGTTGACCTCCAAGCCTCTCACTCTGCTGCTTTCCCTTTGTGTCTGTTCCTGCCAGCAGGAGAGCCACCACTGCCTCCCATCTCCAGCAGGTAGCATATCATAGAATCCACGTCATCACCAAAAATGCTATATGCCTCCATGACCTGCATGTAGCCAAAACCCATGGACAGAACCATCTGCATGCTGCTGGTGAGCACCATCTCAGGCAGCAATGCCTTCTCACTATCAGCTTCCGATGCAGACCGTGATGATCCCGTTGCTGTTGCATATCAATTGCTTTCCACCATGAATAAACTAAAGACTAAGTGGTAATGTTCAGGTTTCAGTGAGATTAGAACTCACTTGCCACAGAAGATGATGGTTCTGCCCTAGACGTGGAAGACTCTTGAAACGAAGGACACTGCTTCAACTTCTCTTTAGCTAGATATTCAGCCCGTGAAGCCTCCATCACCATCCTCTCAATTTCCTTCTCTGTCAGTTCCAGATCGGAGTAAAATCGCCCCTCCGCTATAAGTGCCTGTCATCATGAAATTATTTAGGGGCAGGCCTCACATCATATGGAAGAAAAAAGAGCTCCATTATGCTACTTCTCCAATGTTCCAAACAAGCAAACAACACGTTATGCCATCAAGGCACTGGAACCATGTCAGGACCGAGTGTCCATCTCTCGAATGACAATTATTCTGAGTTCCTTTTTGCCTTCAGACATGGACATTGTAGTTAATGTAGATCAACAGATTGCAAGAACATGAACATTTGACTCAACACACTACAGAAATGAACATTTTTTATGGTCCTACACATTACCACAATGGAAAAGAAATGAACTCCCAACTAAGAAGAGGAAACAAAAGGCAAAACCAAGTAGCAAATCTTTCAAGGAAACAAAATCCTTGTTGCACATAAATGACAAAGGTGGTAAACCTATATGCAAGCGATGCTACTTACATTGTGTCCAGTTCAACATGATACTGAAAGAAGCATCTCTAGACATACTTAAAATGGAGAAGCAAACTACTACTTATACTTTTCTTTTTTGTTAAAACAAGAATATTAAAGAATACATTACAGGAAAAAAAGAAATTATCTCCATCACTGAGACAAATCATCAACTTATCAGAAATCATTAAATTCTAAAAAAAGTAGGTATTAGCACTCTAAGAAGAATTAAACTTAAGATACACTAAATCGTGGCTGCAACATCTGCTAAAATTCTAGAGCAGCTTATAAGAAAAACTAAAATCGAGTAAGCGCACATAAAGTTCAACAGAAACTAATTGTGGTAGAATAGCAGCTGCACAATATAAGATGCAATGGAACTCTACAAACATACAGCAGCATTACTTACATTGTCTATTTGCTGATCCTGCTGGGCTTTAATGGCAGCCTTCACCTGGTCCTTACTAATGTTTCTCTATATTAAAAAGAAACCAGAGAAAAAAAAGTAAGTTCAACAAATCCCCTTAAAGAGCAACCATTAGTAATACAAGTGATACCAATGCTAAATGGACCAAAATGTTAAGTGAAGTGCGCTAAAGAAACAACACTTAACCATTTCAAAATGATCTCAAAATAAACTAACAGTTGGTTCATTGTCAAAATCTTCCTTTTTATTCCTCATTAGTTTTGTATTCACACATCTAAAAGAAAGGAACAAAGGGCAGAGATTTCCAAGAATGGGTTGTCAGTGGACTGCAGAAGACTACGGGCAGAATAACTTACCCCTCGAAGGCTACTAAATCCAAGGCCTGCACCAATTGTCATTCTACGTGAGTCAAGAAGTGAGTTGTAATGGTTACCATGGTGGTAGCTTAACCGAATTGGAGGTGTATCAGTGATGTAATTCCCTTGAAAGATATTAATAGGTTCTGCGCATGACCATGATAGTTAAGAGCTATTCACTGACAGTTCGACCATATACAAATAATCATCAAAGTGCATAGAACCTGTGCTATAGGAGTAGATATGTATAGGACGGTTGTACATTTCAGCAAATGCCTGGATCTCAATGTTGTTTCCATAGACCTATAATAAGCCAAACATTCAATAATTAAAAAACCAAATTTAGTGGCAAAAAAATCACTTATGAAGATGAACTTACACAACATTAAACTAGTTATGAAACTAATTATATATAACACTGCATTAATCTCAATGGAGAGAACCACCGATAATCTAGAACTATTTAGAACACTAGTACAAGCAATATTCTTGCATAAAAAATTGGAAGTTCAAACCGAAGTAGTACTTCACCATATATCAACCACTAATAACAAGTTCAAGGAGGACTATGTGAAAATGTAAAAATCAAGCACATGATGATGTATAATTGCCACTTCAAGAAGGATAAGTATAGATTCAATCGGTGTAACATTACAAAGATGACAGCAGTTGACAAACAAAACCTTACAAAGTTTCTAATACTCAGAGAAACCAGAAATCAGACTGTGATATTTGATCAAGTAGAAAGAGCATGGAACTAGTTATGATCCTGCCAACTAGCCTCATTAACCTTTTTTTCTCTACAACTTCTAGTTTGTGCCAAAACATCATACATGCTTAAACTGTATATAGAAATCTCGGTTTGTATTAATTAACCAAGTCTGTAGCAAGGAGGAGGAAAAAAAAACTAAGAAGCAAATGGGAGAGTGACAGTTCTATAACTGTCAGAGTATATTACCAGAGCTATAGGTCACTAAACAACACGGCTTTCATGATCTTTGAGCACTCATTCATTGGAACGCTCATATAAATCACAATAACTCATGGGTTAGAAACGATAGGTGCCAATTACCTTGTCTCGTCTTTTCCGCTTGCAATATGATGTGAAGCCTTCAGTTACGAACTGAGAGAAATGGTCTCTCTCTTTTTCCTAAGCAAAAAGAAAACATGATATGGGTAAAAATATAATCAGCATTAAGCAAATACTAGTTAAGCATACCATATACAAATACCGAGAGGCATATTTTGGAACAAAAAATTTCCACACAGGCCTTCTCTTGGTCCATGTTTTAGTGGCATGGTGGCTCTTGCCAAAGTTGATCCACATTCATGTTCTTTTTATTTTTCCAACAAAAAATAAACTAGATTCTCATTAATGGCTGTTACAAAAGATTAACCTTCAATATCTTCATTTTCTGGACAAAATTTGCTTTTGTCAACCAGTTCTAGAAGTAAAACATGTGTCAAATTATAATATTTAATTAGAATGTGTTGGTAAAACTCCTGAATATGAAAATTAGTGCAGATAAACTCTGCCAGCAATCCAGGTTAAAAAATCAAGAAGAATAAGCAACCTAAATCAATAGCAAAATTAGGCCGAAGTACCTAAGCAGTATTTTATACAGCACGCAGTCTAATTTCAGATCAAGCAGCACAGATCAAATGATGTATATCATCAACAGAAGCACAATTTACGAGACTTTAATCCTAAGTAACTGATACTCTAAAACTTAACCAATCTCAAGAAAATCTTTGATTTGTTAAAGCACCTAAGTTTTCCAGTTGATGACACAACACAACCAAATTCAAGAAACCTATTTCCAGTGGCTAGCATTTTGTCTGAATAGACCATCAAGTACAAGATGGCACATATAAAGTGCTCAACATCTAAGATGTCTTCCCAAAGTGGAGTAAGACAAGTCATATGCTGGGGTTACTTTGGAGAGTAACTAGTGCATAATGTTGCAAATTTAACATGTGTTCACTTAAAAAAACAGCAACAGGATAGATCAGCAAAAGTCGACAAGCACCAACACACGTTGACATTCTGTAAATGTGTATCATGCGCGTATTATACTGGCAAGAAACATGCTATCTCATGTGCACCTGCATGGTGTGGTTCTCAATCCTTAATAACAGCTGTAACAAATTATTTCTGCACCTATTTAATAATGAATAGGGTAGACACGAAAATTTATACTAGTAACAGAAATCTACATAGCAACAATACAATTAGTCAGTAGGTATCAGTGGTAACAATAATGAACTGCTAATCCTAATATGACATTTTTCTGGGTTACTAATACACACCATATAATCAACGCACATTTGTCTTGCCATGTCATATGCTTCTGGATCGCCATAGACTTGGTCTGCAACAGCCCGGAAAAGACAATTCCCATCCTCCAGCATCTTTTTTACTTCAAAACCCTTTGCCCGTCGTAAATCAGTTTCAAACAGTCTTTCTCTCTCCTGACAAAATAACCCATATTTGAACATTTGATACCATCATACCACAAAACGGTGGGGCATGAATAGGTGAAAAAAAAAATCATAATTATTAACTCAGAAACATGTACAAATTAATGTAATGTCATTTACAGTATAATAAAGGAGTGCAACTTTTGTAATAAATCCATATGAACCATTAAATTGGTGATATTCTCCTAAATTGTTGAGTAATTAATGCCAAAACATCTCATATAAAGAATAATTGTCAGGCTAATCAAGTGCAGCTATTGCTCGTATTGACATTCCTATTAGAGACTGTACATCTTCATAAGAAGTTATGCCAAAAGAAAATTGAACCCTCTCTTTTCATCTATGACCATGAGTTCAGCCATTAAAAAACAAAGATTTCTATGCCTACAAGGCATAATCAAGTGATGCTCTTTTCAAGGCAAATTTTCAAAAAGACTGTTATACTATGATGACAAACACCCCACCAGAAAATTATGAGAATAGAAGTAAAAACTAATGATAACCTTAGACAGCGAAACTTATTGCCTTGTCAACTCTTAAGCCAAGGAAAATTAATTTTGCTTCTTCAAAACATTCCATTTCAATTTTGACCCAAACCAGAAATGGAGGACTGTAACAATTTAAAGCATTCTGCAGTCCCCTTAAAAGGCTCTCAATCAATTTATCCAAATTGTTAACAAAAACACTGACGACTTAGTCATCAAAGACCAGCAGCAACAACATAAACAATCGGTTACTAGGCTTATCTATTTTGAGCAGAGCAAAATACAAAGTTTTAATTTCATCATAAGCTAACCAAAGAAACTAAGAATCTCTAATGTACAGGAAAAGTAGAACCTGGTACTGTCCTACAATTTACGCTCGATGTTAGTGAGTCACAGAAACAAAGAGAGAGATAATCAAGGATGGTTGGTTTTAATCACTCGCCTAGCCTTATATAGAGATGAAATTATTCATTCAAAAATATAAACCACTTAATAATGTTCTAACTTATATTCAACTTTCTTCATAACATTCGTTTGCTACCTATTTCCTCAATTTTTTACACGAAGAAGAATGTCAGAAGTTCAAAAGGTCAGGCATAGGCACTAAATATAGATGATAAGTGCAAATATATAAAAGCCTATAACAGCTTCAGCAATATTAAGGCATAAGAAGTCACCAAGAAGTGAGACCTATGAGATGTCAAACAAAGAAGCTAATGAGAAGAAATTTACCAATCACATGCATGCTCAAGATATCTGCACAATTTATCAAAACTGACTTAGAACATATAAGACAAAGAATCGCATAAATAATTATTTTATATTTCACTACCTAGTCTTTGGTCTTAATAAATGAACTATAATTGCAGAAGATCCTGACAAATGCTTACAAGATTTCTGCACAGAAACTTGGCATCACAAATAATATATGTCAACAGGGTACCATACCGAATCATCATATGAGGACACGTAGCAAGGACCTTGCTCATCCGCACTGTTGTAACCTTCGCCTTCACCATATGACCTGGGAGAAGATGGCCGAGACTCTGATGGTGAACGTGTTGATACAACCGGCCAAGCCGACTGCCTCCTTGAAGGACCAATCCTCACAGAATTTGGAGACCCCATACTAGTCCTCCTTGAACTTGGATTTGTTAACAAAGGTTTTGGAGGTGGGGCTGGTGGTGGTGGAGGGTAGGAACCTCCTGTAACAATCTGTGATGAATCACTACCTGACCGCACAGAATCTTCTTGTTCCGAGCGAAGCTCAATCATGTCATCCCTTAAAACTGCAGAAACCAAAACATCATGAGTTGAAGACTTTTCCTCCTCTTCAACATATACATTGTGCCCACCCTCAACTTTAACACCCTGGGAAGATTCATCATGCTTCAAAGTTTTATCCTCAGTGCTCTCTGATTGCTCTCCAGGGTCCTCCGGGGAACTCTGGTCTTCAAGAATATGCTTTTCTAGGTCCTCCTCCCTGGAAGTGGGGGCAGCCTGAGAGGCAGAAGATTGTGGCGCTGAGCTCGATGGAGGGCGATTGGCGTTGGAGGAAGACCCCACCGATCCACGCTGAACAAAGATTCTAGTCATCGTTCTCCGAACAATAATTCGATCTTGTCACTGCCTTAACTTCTCTCAAGCCCTTCTCGTTTCCAATTCAAAGGTTCACGGCTTCACGAATCCCTTTGTAACGAGTTCTGACCTTGGCAGAACCGACAGCGATCCCCCAGACGAACGAATCCTTGTGCTCCAGCTCCTTGCCGCAAACCAATCTTTGCATTCCCCTAACAATTCTCATGAGACCAAATTCCCCCAGTCTTCTAATCAGAAAACCCACCAAGATATGAACCTTACCAAAGCCCCGACTCGCCCGATCCAAGGCTCCAAGAAACCCCAGCTGCCTCACCCGTTCCCTGCCAAAAACCAATCCACCATCAATAATCACCCAATAACAAACCTCTCGCAAGAAAGACTCGCTCTGAATCACCAAGAAACCAAAAGGCATTCCATGAGATTCAAGCGAAGAATCGACCTAGAAAACCCTAACACACAAAGAATCCGCGGGGGAAAGACGACGCAAGAAACGAATCCGAAGAATAAGAGGGCTTGCCTTGACCGATTCCAGGGAGAATCGCCGATCTCTACGATCAAAGAAGTGAGAGGATTCAAGAGAGAGGAGTGGGGACTGTGACGACAGCGAACAAGTCTTGGGGGGGAACGATCAACCGGAGGAGGAGAGAATAAAAGAACGGGCGGAGGGCGGCTGCATCATCATCATCTTATAGGCGGACGGAGAGAGAATCGGTGTGGAATTACCCTTTTACCCTTTTTCTTGAGAGTTCGTGTTGTCTTGTTGGGGGTTAAATTGTCATTGTACTTTTTGTGTTGCCGAAAGTACCCTCGTGATGGCGATGGGCCGAGGGTGGGGACGCGCGTCCGATTCGGTTTCACGCCCTGATGCTTCGCCGGGAAGTTAAGGTTGCAGATGAGAGCGTGTCGTCGATGGATTCGGTGTAAATGCTGCTTGCTGTGTCACTTCGACAGCGACTCTCAAATTCTTTTTGGATTGATTAACTTGGATCATCATGGAGCTTTAGGATTCGTAATAGCATCAGGTTTCACATCTCGCATTTAAGTCGGATTAAAAGTACTTATTTTCAATGAAAATATAACGTGGTCATCTTGAATAATTCTACTATAAATAAAAAATAGTTGTTAATGGTTGCCGACAAATTACTTGATTGAGGATTTTTTTTAGGATATCGATGGAAATGAAAAAAATTAAAATAGTTGAAGATGGACATAACATGGGTTTAATCCATGATTTTTTTTATGAAATATTGATCCAGAATAACAAACTATAAGCAATGATGTGGGAGAAATAAATAATTTTTAATGAAAAATGGATATATGAAATACTACCATAGTAATATAACTAAATGTAAGTTGTCTTTTGGAGTTAGTACTATTAGGAGAACATCTTGTTGATATTCTAATTAAATCCTGTGAATTGTCCAATGTATTTTCGAGATAAGAATATTAAGCTCCTAATATATCACATGCACGAAGATTATGATTACGATAAGTTTCCTAATTCGATCTTTTTGATACCTGAGTTAGTCACCCGATACATAATAGTATGGATGTGAATGGTTCAAGGGAGCCCCCCTTCATTATATCGAAAATATATTTTTATACTTGATCGCAAATTGATGATAGTCTCTAATCGTCGTACTGATCCCCTCTTGACTTTTTATGTATATGGGCAACAAGAGGGGATAACCCCAAACTAACTATTTTGGATTGTTTTTGGACTATTGTGGTAGATGGATGAAAGATGACCTCAATCTTTTTCTCTAATCGATGACTCCACGTTATCAAATGATGATTAAGTAATAATGTACTCCCTATCAAATATAAATAAATTATCATAACTTAATTTAGTTTCGATCTACATTATGATGTTTTATGTAGCCTGCATCCATTCAGTTCAACTTACGTCTAATAAAATGGGTTTGAGGAAATAAAGAGAGTCTCCTATACTTAACATACTCATCAACTCTTCTAATTATCTAATTCTTAATATTTTTATTAAAAAAATCTAACTTGGTATCCAAGAAAAAAATGTTCTTATCATATTTATAAAAAAAAATGAACTAGGTAGATTCCAATCATCCATCTGATTAAGATTATATACATAAGTATATATAAATATATATGTTGACCGCATTCAACTGCATATTAGTCGGGCCTATCACTTAACGATAGACGTGAAGAAAAAGATTATTCTTTAAAATATATTTAATTCAAGAAATAATTTTTTGACTGTTAAATATGAATAAAAGCCTTTCGGTTATAGTTTTGAAGCCAAAATACATTCCAATTGTTTTTCCTTGATTTCTTATTGATTTGACCATAAAAGGTTTTTTCAAGGAGCTAATTAGAAGGTACAAAATTCATCTATAAAACTTAGTTAGATTCCAAAAAAAAAAGGGATCAATCGGATGGACATTCTGACGTGGATCAACGATCAATTTCGATATTAATAATATATATAGATACATATAATTTTAATTTCCTGCTAATAGTATTCTTTTTATTAAAAAATAAAAGCTATATTTTGCTGGACTGAGTTGTGCTCATTGGCAGTCTCGTTCTTCGTGTACTCGGTTCCATGGAAATATTGCATTCTGTAGTTAGTCTATGAGCATCAAAATTTCAAGCCTGTTTAGCCATAATACTGGGAGCTTGTGTTGATCAAAGATGGTGTTTCACACATTGCTCTGAGCTACACTTGTGGTTATCAATCTGCTATCTTCTGCAGCTTTTTGCACTATTCCTTCTGTCTGCATGTCTAATTTGATTCACTCCAAAGATCATCTCATATGACAGAGGATGCGACAGCAATCTATGTTTCCTGCAGTCAGGGCTTTAAATTTAGTTGACAACCTGCTGTTATAACTTTTAATCTTGAGGCTGTAACAATGTAGATTTTTATGAGCTTGGTTATAGGTACCATGGTGGTATTCCAATGCCAAGGTTTCACTTGTTTCCATTCTCATGGAGGCTGTTTCTGTGATGACATTGGTCATTAGCATGCAAATCTCTGTAATCCCTGTTCAGTGATGTTTTAATGATGGTATGGTGTTGTTCTAAACTGACATTGAGGCCCAGCAGTCGAAATGGAATTGTGATAGAATGTATTCAAGGGTTGTGATTCCAATTAATTCATTTATCATGAAAAATTATAACAAGATTAGTATAAACTTGATATAAATGGGTCATCAGGTCGCTCTTAGGTTGCATTGCGCAGGTTGCAAACATATGGAGCTTCACTATGGACACTTAATACTGAATTTAACAGCTGAAGTGCCTTCTTCTTTGTTCCAAACAAGAGGGGCTGACCAAAAGTTGTGGTATTTGACCTGCAAGCTCATGGTGGCATATAAGCAAACACTTCACAGTTCTCCTTAGCTGCTAATTCTGACACAAAGAAGATGAAACCAAGTGGCTCTGCTAAATTTGATGATCTTAGATAGTGGAGCAAGTCGGCTGCTTTCTACTATACTTTCCAAGTCTTTTTTTTTCCACTGCCAATCTTCTCCAGCCACCCAACACTCCATGTGATCATTGTCACCAAATTCTCAGATGAGATATGCTTGCTTTGAACCCAAAGCAGATTTCTCTTCAAGGAAATTTCTTGGCAATGGAGTGGAGTCGTAGGTATGACTTCCACCTGCATTTATCTTTTTGACTAGCTCAGCAGCTGTGATGTTACCCATTAGCTCAAAGCTGACCATCCTCGTATGATGACAACTCAACTGGGAGTGTAAAGATGCCACTTTTCTGTCAGTTCTGCAACAGGTTAGGCCTGCATGCTTGGCATGGCCAGACTCAATGCTGTAATGCACTGGAGCTCAGTAGGAAGATGATGCAGTGACAAGGTGTTGGAATGCAGATCTGATGTAGGAACTTTTTGAGGCAGTATATTGTTTAGAATTGGATCAGCACTGCGTATATAATGCTTAGCACAGTAATCTAATAAGTAATTAAATCAGCTCAAAAGGAGCGTATGCAGTTCGACAAAGTACATATCATTCTCCTACTCAACTATATTTCGACCATTATTGCAGCGGAAATTGAACATCGGAATTTATTGTAAGCTGAGATTTCCATGAATGCCTTCCTATGCTCCATTCATGAGAGGTCTCCTAATCTCCCAAGCCTTCAGCTCAGAGACTTTGACGTCCGCTGATCCATTGTTGAACACGAAGAGATGAGCATCTTTTCCGATGGCTAAGCTGGGATAAACTCTGGATGTAATGCATGTCTTGCCTTCGGCCCCAAAGCTCTCCACTACAGAGTGATCGATCTGCATGGCACCGAGAGCACAGAGCAGAACATTCTTCAGCTAATCCAACAAGCTAAAAGAAAAGGAAGGATAGAAGGCTAAAGATTCATCAACATACCAAGCTCCTCAAAGAGATCTTGCCAGTTTTAGCTATATCCACATCGACATAGCCCGCAAAGGTCGGCCTGTATAGATTTGGCCTCATGGAGGACCTGTTTGAGCAACATAGATGAAGAATTGGTTACTGATGGAAACCGGTTTTGCATCGGCAATTAGTCGATGATCCAAACTTGATAGGAAGAGAATCTTATTGGTGCATCAGAGATCAACATCTGGACCACAGTGGTGATTACGTGTGGATGAACTGGTAAAGTGGTAGATGGAAGGTCGGAGAAGGATGGCCGACCTGGTAGGATCATGGCACATGAGGACCACATGCTTGTGTTCAGCTTTGAAGATCCTGAAGAAGACAGCCGTCTTCTCTTCCATGTTGGCTGAAGCCAAAACCAGGAGGCCGAATGGCCCGACCCCACCCTTGACGTCCGCCCTCTTCCGGCCACAGAGTGCTTCGGCATCAGTCGCCCAGGACGGATCAAAGGCCTCAGCTTTTTCCAAGCCTGAGACTTCGAATGCTACCTCCACATCCGCCTGCACCGTAAAAGAACACATCACTCGATGAAGAAGAGTGGAACAAGAAAGTCAGTAGAGTCCAAAAGAACACAATTCTTCAGCTTTCACTCGGCGGAAAAGTCTTTACCTGTTTGGATTGACAGAAAAGCGAAGAACAACTCAAGAAAAGAATTAAGTCTATCAAACATAATTAATTAAACGTACTTGCGAGGAGTTTATTCCTTCCACTTCAAAGGAGTTGCCACCTGAGACTTTCTTGTGCTCGACAACAACGTGTTTGCTTCTGAGGGATTCGAGCTCTTCGATTGGCCACTGGATAAGCTGTCGACCGCTGCTATCCAGCCAAATGGTTCTCGGAATAGCCTACGACAAATTCATCAAACACAAAGTGAAGATCCAGTCGATCGAAGTCTGTGGAAATCATGTGTCATGAACACTGCTGCAGCTACGAGACCGACCTGGATTCCAGCCCAGCCCTTAGCTACGTCGACGTCCTCGGCGTCCGACTCTTTCGCCCACCCCCACAAGATCCTTCGCTGCTTCTTCGGATCGAAGAACGTCTTGGAGGCGTAGAAGTTCCCATAGTCATACCTCAAACCAGTGTGATCGTCCGCCGACGTGTTGTCCGGCACGTACTTGTCTTGGTAGTGGTAGTATTTCCCCAGCGTGTAGTACTCGTACTTTCGCAGGTCCAAGCTGACCTTCAACACATGCTTCACGCTGTCGCCGTACGCGGACGTGTCCAGCCCTCGCCTCCCCTTCACCGCCACCGGGTAGAAGTCCGGGCACTCCCACATGCCGGTATCCTTGACCGTGTGCAGCGGGTGCTTGGCCTTGACCCAGTGCACGAAATCCCTGCTCCGGTACAGAATGGCCTTCCCCCTCCGGTTCCACTTGCTCCCCACCACGAGCTTCCAGTGCGTGCCGGGACCGCGCCACGCCGTAGTCGGGTCGCGGAACGCGCTGGCGTTGATGCCGTCGCCAGGGGCGATCACCGGGTTGTAGTCGGGCTTGACCCACTCGCGGAGGTAAGGGTCGGACAGATCCTTGGGGTACGCAACGTTCTGCAGTTGTCTCTGCTGGGGGTCGATGCCGGTGTAGACGATCACAGGCCTGTTGCCGGGGAGGACGGTGGCGGAGCCGGACCAGCATCCGTTGATGTCGAATGGCTTGCTGGGGCGGATGGCCGGGTCGAGTGCTATCCAGTTGACGAGGTCGGTCGACACCGAGTGGGCCCACACGATGTTACCCCACACGGAGCCATTGGGGTTGTACTGGTAGAAGAGGTGGTAGACGCCATTGAAGTACATGGGTCCTGGTTTGGTTGCTCGTCCATTAGCTTCACGAATCCATATGTGACCAAGAAAGGTTCAGAGGAAGAGGATGATACCATTTGGATCTGGTGCATTGGATGATGATCCCATTTGGGCACGTCCATGGAGAATATGACAACGACACAAAAAACCACATCAGTGTTGGCATTCGATTGAAACAAATCTGACCAATAGCAAGGTGTAAATTCTAGCAGCTGTTCATTGACAATGTCAAGGGCATTATCCATTACAAAACAATGCAAAGATACTGTGGAGCTGCAGAAAAGGGCGGCGTAAAACAAGGGTGGATCGGTTTCTCTTACGTGGTGGTCTCGGATTCCTCTTTGCTTAATCCACCGTTAAAAAGACGTTGATTAGATGCTTAAACGGTAGAGAAGAAATCTTAGCAGTCTAACGAATCGCGTAACACTCGATTACGTGGGGAAGTTAACCCCAAAATAATACCAACACGGGTTACCCGGCGGATCCAGTTCCGGCGGGACCCACAGGCGCACTGTAGCCCCGAACCAGGCCCCCGGCTAACATGCGCCGCCGGCAGAGCACGCCTCCATACATCAAAGAGGAGGAGGTGGAGGAGAGGAACGTACCGTTGATCCAGTTCCTCGGGGGCTGGAAGTGATACCCAGTCCTCAGCCTGTTGTCGACGACGGAGGCAGGAACAGATTGGAGGGATGCAAACTCCACATGGGAGGCCTCCACCACCGCCCCTCGCCTCCTCTCGGTGGCGCAGAGGAGCCAATGCACAAGAACCACCACCAACCACGGGGTCGACCAAGCTCCGGTCGGCCTCCCCATCCCCATCCCTTCGCCCTGCAACCGACCACCAACCAAGCAAATCAGGAAGACGAAGATGACTTCAGAAGAAGACTACAGCCAAGAGAGGGAATGGTTGGAGAGGAGAAGAGTGGCCTTTCTCTTTGCTTCTGTCACTCTCACACAGTCAATGTCTTTGACAAAGATGGGTATCCATTAATTCTAAAAATATAATATGTTTATGAACTGTATTATCTCTTTCACGTTCATCGAATATACGGTGAAAGAATCCCTAAATCTTAGTTATTATAAGCTAAACATTGATTTAATAGCCAGTTTGGTATGCAACTCCAGCTTTTCTGCTTAAGTTAGCTTTGTTTTTGGGGTTCGATAACAAAGAACAGATGATTTGCAGGAGAAGCGACTCGAGCACATGATAATATGTTCTTCATTAAGACAACAAAGGGATTGATTCTGATATTTAAACCGTTAATGTATGTATATACACTCTTATAATGCGATAAGAAAAGTAAACAAACAACAAAAAGAAAGATACGATAGATAGAGACATTGAGAAAAGATTGATTAGGTCAACGTCGGTGGATATTGAGGATTCACAGGCAGAAATCAGTAAATTAACTAATAATTTATTTACAGATCTAGAGGAGGCATTTTTTATTTTTTTTTAATATTTTGCTGATTTGTTTAATCTTCAACCAAATATCCTAAATATAGTAATTGTAATTACATTAAGGATTTTTTCCTTACTTTTTGAAATTTTCCATTGGACGTTATTATTTCGAAAGGTTTTTAAAATAATATTTTTATAAAATAATTATTTTACCATTATTCTCTTGATCTTATCTCTACCGTTGACTTTGTTGAAACCTAACATATGAGGACGATGTTCACCGAGAATCAATAGAGGTGACCCCGAATGCAATGAGAGAGGTGACAATTCTCATGCGAGGGATGCAGGTAGAAGAACCAATCTTGTGCGTAGCAAAGGACGACTGTGGTCGAAGGCGGTATAGAGAAAAATATCCTTTCGTATTTGTATGAATCTCTATGATCTATTATAAATAGAAAAGTCTTAATCGATTGGATAAAAGAAATAGATAAAAAAATATTTATTTTAAACAAAAAATATTTTAGATTTATGAAATAGAATTTTATTTCTGGACTCAATAAACTAAGGCTCATTGTTTTATAAGTCGATCGACATATTTTTTCTTGTGAATGCTTAAAAAAATATTTGTTTTAAACATGATATTAGAAAACAAAATAGATTTTTTTCTTTTCAAATGATTATATTAATCACTAAATCTAATATCATAAAACCTACATGAAAATGCATCCTATAAAATATAAAACAAAACTATCAGTAGTGACAAAAAAAAAAAAAAGAATCTTTAATGTAGCATCGGTCTTATCTCCCCCAATCCTTCACATCATACTCATATCCAAAGAGAATTCAGATCAAACCTCTCTCGGAAACGTGGTCATCATGCATCTCAGCTACGTGAAGAATATTGTGATTGTTATGCTATCTTTCAAATGAAAGTTTTTTTTGCCGTGCACTCCTTTGAAAGGGAAAGAGTGCTATGATCCAAGAAGCACTCGTCTCTTCCAAAGGAAAAGAGATAGGAAAGGAAGATAGTGTTTGAGCACCGGAGAACACCTCGACCACTTCGGTGGGTGGATGACGACTGTCTTAGAAAAATAGTTGACAATGATAAGACCAGCAGTGCCAACTCCTGATATCATCGATAGTCTCTCTTGTACTCTAATGTTCATTACATAAGGAAACGAGTTCATTTATATCTGTGCTGATGGAGGATTATTACCTTTGGGAGATCATAGTATGCTGTATGAACCTATTAATTTATTGAAGCATGTCTCGACCCATCTTGTGTGATGATCTAGATTTGTTCACGGAGGATTTGGCCAAACTTTGGCCATGAGATTATTATTGTGCTTGATTCTAATAAATTAATTGTGTGTTTTTTGCCATTCACTCCTTTGTAAGAGAAAGAATGCTACGATCCAAACAGCACTGTCTCTTTCAAAGGAAAAGAGAGAAAAAGAAGCTGGCGTTTGAGCACCGGAGAACACATCTGTGGCTGGATTACGACTTATCCTTTAGACTTAGAAAATAGTTGGCAATGATAGGACCAGTGGTGCCAACTCATGATGTCATCGATAGTCTCCTCTTGTACTTTTCATATCATTTACATGAGGAAATGAGTTCATTTATATCAGTGTTGATGGAGGATTATTACCTTCAGGCGATCAGTCTGTTGTATGAAGCTATTAATTTATTGAATCATGTATCGACCCATCTTGTGTGATGATATAGATTTATTTACAAAGGATTTAGTCAAAGTTTGGCCATGAGATTATTATTGTGCTTGATTTTAGCAAATTAAAACTCTAAATTATAAATGTCGAGCATCAATACAAATACAATTTATTTTGTTTATAAAATATAAAAATTAATGTAGAAAAAATGATAAAGATGGATCATGTTTATTGACAGGGTGAAATAAGAACAGAGGTAAGGACAATAATGTTTGAATGGGACACTGATTCGGAACTAATATATGTTTTCTTATAACAAATTATACTTGTAATTATGATTTTTATTTATATATTTATATAGTTTTAACTGTAATTGTCGGTGAACTTATGCACCGTGGTTGGTGAGTCAACATGGCCTGGTCCACGGGTTGATGTCGGGAGCTCGCGATCGGGGGGGCTAGGCGCTGGGATTGATCTCGTTCGTAGGTCGGGGTGCCGATGCTGTCTGAGGGGGAGCACTTCTCGATCGGGATGCGGAGACCGTCTTCAAGGAGTACGTCTCGGGTCGAGGTGGTCGGATATCCGAAGGCGGTCGCACTCCTGCACACAAGGCTCTCGTCGGGTGGTTCCCGACTTTAGCCCATTGACAACTAAGTTTGCGATTGTTCTTCCTCTCTCTTTTTTGCTTCCCCCTGACCAGATGCCGGTCATGAGTTTTTATACTACATTACGAGGGTAGGTCATACACGGGTTTGACGCAGCGGTCGATCTCTGAGTGACTAAATGGTACCTTCGTGCGATTGTCATCCCAGAATGCACAGAACGACGTCATACGACACCATCCTAAACTTCCTAAGACGAGATGTGTCGAGGAGTACTTTGGTACGGATCTTGTTTAGCCCATGGAAGTACTCCTCGTATTGATTTGGCGAGCGCATGGTGCGCGGTTGCCAAGTGGCTGGGACAAAAAAAAAAAAAAGCCTCATCAGCAATAAATTTTATTCTCATGAAACCATGATAATAGGTGTCATTGTGAAAAGATATAACTATGGATTTTACAATAGTAGGTAAAAGTCTGCATTAATAGTTTACATGTCACTGTGGATCCATAATTACAGTAATAGATTCTTTTATCCTACAAATAAAAAACACAGTAATAATTTAGTTATTATCGTGATAGATACTTTTACCCAACAAAAGAAAACCACAGTAATAGTCAGCTATTACTGTGATTATTCAACTATAGTAACGATACTTTTACTATGCAAAGGACAACCACAATAATAGTTTAGTTATTACTGTGATTATTTGACTGCAGCAATAGATACTTTTGTTGTGCAATTTCACGCTGCCTGTTACGAGTCAGTATGACTCGGCTCGATTCCGAGAACACAAGGTCGTTCAAAATGTCAATGCCCGAAGGGAGATTCTTGGCTCGATTCCTAAGAAATTTAAGTTAGTACGATGAGTTTAGAGTGTTTTTAGTGTTCGAGGTCTGATCCCACTAGGGGGTCGATATTTGTACCTACTACGATCGAGGATTGGTCATACGCGATCCGTTAATGATCGCCGAGGCTTTGGATGACCAACTCATATACTTTGTACGATACAGATTGACTTGTATAGTTCCCTGTTACATAGTACCATTTTGTATGTTCTTCAGCAGTTTTGTGCTGTGAAGCACCCTCTCGTAGGATCCCGAGCGGTGGAGCATGGTCCGCCATCTCCCAAGGGTTTGAGATGCCACGTTAGTGTGCGTGTGCCACTTTGGCTCCGAGACTCTATACTGGCTCTGATATGATTGCTAACCGATAATTAAAGGATGATATCAGGATATATCCTATCAAATTTTACCCATAAAAAAAACTATCACAATCATAATTCACATGTTTTTGCCACTATTTAATTACATAAATAGATACACTAATCCAATGAAAGATAACCACGATAGTTTACTTATTACTAGGTTACACTAAACACAATGATAGCTCACAATTCAAGAAAAAGGAAGACAAAATATTTTTTATTAACCAAATCAATTGATACAAAAATCATAGTACCAACTTTTAAGTAGATCCAATGTCATATACAGACGCAAACAAAGAACTTTTCTCTTGAAAGTTTTGAGTAGCATGATATCAAAAAAATTACAAAAGAAATCCTTGGTAGTACTTCTCTCAAAGTCAGGTGCTTGTATAGAGTGAATGATAATGATTTGATACATAAATATAAATATAAAATTAAAATTATATGATAAAAATAAGTTTTAATTTTTTTTACCCATATTATCTGTTCGAGAAGCTCTTTCATCCAGAAATATTTGCAATTGAGTTTGCATTTCTTCTGTTTCTTTAGCTTTCTTTTCAAGCTTTTCTTTTAATTATCGAATTTCTTCATCTTTTTTTCATTCTCAGACTGTGTGGTCATAGATTTTAAACGATGAGATCTATCTAGATACTACAAAATCTGAAGAAAATGGTTCTATATCATAACATGGCACATATCATGATTTTTCTAGTCCTAATCCTTGATAAACAATATCTTCACTTAATAGAATATCAATTCCTGCCAATTCAAGATGTTGTTGTGTTTTAAGATTCTTCATTTGTTCTTGTAATAAAAGCAAACATATTTTCAATAAAAAGTTAGATTAAGAAAAGAAATTAGAAACCAAAACAGTAATGAATAACATATTTGGTCCTATTCCTGCTCTTTGATTCATCTATTACATGGTCTTAAAGAATTACAAATAAAAATATAATTTAAAATTGTAGAAACAATATCTATCGCTATCAGATATTTATAACCATGATGAATAAAAACTACAAACCCTTATCCGGAACGCAAAGTCACTTTTTGTTATAGTGTTTATTTCACCTATGTCTCTTGTTAGTGTCGTGAATAATCAAATCTAGGACATCGAATCCTATAAAGTTACGTCCGAGCATGTTCGATAAAATTCTTCTTATGCTTAAGTTACATGAAAAGTTATTGACAAAGTGTCGAATATTTTAATATTTGAATGAGAGAATTTTTTTTTTAATATTTTAGAATGCACCTAAAGGGACATTTTATAGTGTGGCTTAAGGACTATTATGCTTATAGATGTGTATTGATGTTGGTGATGACTTCGTATATTATGTAGCTTTAGTAGAATAATGTTACGAAGAATTTGAGAAACATACAAAAGGCACGATATAATGTTACGAAGAATTTGAGTATGTGATATCGATGTGTCAATTACCTAGCATCGAATGTCCACTACATAGCATCGAGGTGTCACCCACTTGAGAATAAGGTGTTAACTATTTAAAGTTGTAATGTCGATCACTTGGACATCGAGATGTCGATCTTCTCATATTAATTAAACATAACGATGAGGTGTTCATCACATCATTATTATTTTTATTAATTTATTTAAAATAAATTAATAAACAAAATTGATGCTCAACAAATAACATTTCGATCCAACCACAAATACAATTGCAAGATTCTTTATAGACACAATAATCCAAATCAGATGGCTATTTTTTTTTAGAATATCTGAATAATTTGATGTGCCCCACAACATCTCAGACAGAAACAGGAAAAATGAGAGTGATGCTCGACATGTCTTGGTGGCGAGACTGCATCCTTCGAATCGGAATCCACAGTATCCCAGTATCTCTTTCATGTGGCCTCTATTGCTTCTCCATACCTGCAAAATCCTATCAGTAGTCGGAGTAACACAGTATGGCTCATACTGAGTGCATGCTTTGAGTACTTTTAGTCGGCAGATGAAGCTATCATCCTACTTGATGGGGCAGCTCCCAACATCATCATCATATGTGTTCGTGGAGTGAATGTCTTTGATGACAATTAATGTGAAGTGACTTTTTGATGATGATTGGAGATATTTAATGTATCGATTTATAATGAGAAGACTCCATAGATATTCCAAATGCTAAATCGAATTCTATATTTAATTATACATAAATGTATGATAGGAACAGTGACGAATGATAAATCAGATTTTATAGAATGTATTATTTTTTATTTATATGGATTCTAAATGTTAAAAATTTGATCTTATAGTTATTCCTAAATCAAAATTCCTAATTAGCTCCGAACTCTAATTACTTATATGTAATTAGAGATTTTTATTTCAATTCATTTCGATTCTTGTTTTAATTCTAAGCTCTGTACGATTTATTTAAGAATCGAAATCGATCATTTCAACTGATTTGAGAATCGAGACAATCGATGTCGAAATTGATAAACTAAATTAGATTCAAAGTTCAAATTTGAGCTCGATATAAACACAATATCAATTTTTTTAATGATAAACTATCGAGATTTTTACCAACTTAATTGACTAACACCTTCGTAAAAATTAGTTTCAAACTTAAATTCTTACACAAAATTATCTATTACCTAACATATGCACACCAAATAAAATTCTACTTGTATAGTCCCAATCTTAATAATAAACATATACCGGAGATTAAGCACATATTTGGCAATAAACTACCAACAAAAATATTTTTTTGGTAATTAGAAAAAGTAAAAGAAAAAGCCAACATAGAGAGTAGAATATTTAATTACCTATAGTTTAACATAATAAACTTGCTCAATATAATATTCTAATTCCCTGCCCGCCCTTCAAACATTTGAATTTAAATCATTTGCCCGTTGCCATCCAATCCTTCTCTTCGATCTTTACCTTTTTGTACCACCACCAGTCACAGTATCTTTTTCTCTGCAAAAGAGGAGGAAAGCTGTGGATTTTGCCTTTCCCAACTCCTCCCTCAGCCTTGAGATGCAGGAAACCTGCAGCTGTTCTTTTAATGTTGCTCGATTGGCTCCATCGAAAGCAAAGAGGAGGAGGGAGGAGATCGACCAATGCCATGACACGCAGCAGAATGAATGTGTGCTTGTGGCACCCAACGATGCCCATAAACACATGTCATCGACTTGTAAATCTAAGCTGTAGATCTACTGTCATCCTTTCTGCATCACTGCAAGCTGGCGACATAGAATCAATCCCTTCTCTGTGTGTACCATTTTGCCGAACCGCATGCAAACTTGTGATCAGGAGTTGAAGTGAACCCAAAGTTAGAGCAATGTATGTGTGCGTGATGAATGATCCAACAGTGAAGCTTTAGATAAATCGCTGGCTGGGCCATGGCTGTCTGTCTGTTGACTGTGTTCTTTCCATGGTGGTTTACCTGCTGGCTATTATGCACCACTCGAGGATGTCCCTTGCAATGATGGCTCCATTGGGCTTTTAAGCCCTTCCAACAGATGCGGAGAGGGCGAGGAGGAGGACGGGAGGCGTGGTGGTGCTGGTGGCGCCTCAGAGAGGAAGAGGGGAAGGAGTCGGAGGGGAGGAGGAGGAGCCGAGGTCGAGCCCGTGGGGGAAGAAGAGGAGGAGGAAGAGGAAGAGGAACAACAACAGCTGTCTGTGTTGGCGTTGCTGCTGACGGTGTTCCGGAAGTCGCTGCTGGGGTGCAAGACGGACGGCGCCGGCGACGAGGACTTCGGCTCGATGGATATCGGGTGGCCCACCGACGTGCGGCACGTCGCCCACGTCACCTTCGACCGCTTCCACGGATTCCTCGGGCTGCCCGTGGAGTTCGAGCCGGAGGTTCCCCGCAGAGCCCCCAGCGCAAGGTCTGCTCTTTCCTTGTTCTTCTGCTGAGATTGTGCTTCGTTTCTTGTCCCAAAAAAATAATTTAGTTATTATCGTGATTATTCAACTACAGCGATAGATACTTTTACCCAACAAAAGAAAACCACAGTAATAGTTACTGTGATTATTCAACTATAGTAATGGACAACCACAATAATAGTTTAGTTATTACTGTGATTATTTGACTGCAGCAATAGATACTTTTGTTGTGCAATTTTACACTGTCGTCGGGGAGTCATCACTCAGCTCGATTCCGATGACACAAGGTCGTCCAAGTGGATTCTTAAGGTGAGAGAATCGATGTCGGGTCGAGTCAAAGCATCATTTTTGGATCGACCCAGGGTAGAGCATGATCTTAGATTCTTACTTCATTATCGTCGTACAGTATAGAAAGTCAATGTCGGGAGGGTAATTCTTGACTCGATCCCTCGTAAGCTTAATTTAATATGATAAGTTAAGTGTTTTTAGTGTTCGAGATTCGATCTCGTAGCTTTGGCTAGGGGGTCGACTTTTGTACTTGTAGTCAATGGTTGGTCGTACCCGATCTATTAACGCATACACTCCATATTACGTAGATTGACTTGTATAGTTTCGTGTCGCATAATGTCATTTTGCATATTCTCGGGTGGTTTCGTGCTATGCGACATCGTCTCGTACGATCTAGCACGACACGAGAATGATATGTCATCTCACAAGAGTCTGAGGTGCCATGTCGGTGCATTACGTCGACTCTAAAACTCCATTATAGCTCTTGTTGATCGATGATTAAAGGATGATACTAGAATATACCTTATCAACTTTTATTCCAAAACAAATTATCATAATCATAATTCATATATTTTTACTATTATTTAATTACATAAATAGATACACTTCCAATGAAAAGATAACCACAATAGTATACAAATTATTATGATACACTAACCACAATGATAGCTCACAATTCAGAAAAAGGAAGACAAAATCCTTTTATTAACCAAATCAATTGATACAAAAATCATAGTACCGACTTTTAAGTAGATCCAACGTCATATACAGTTGCAAACAAAGAACTTTTTTCTTGAAAGTTTTGAGTAGCATAATATCAAAAAAAATTACAAAAGAAATCCTTGGTAGTACTTCTCTCAGAGTCAGGTGCTTGTAGAGAGTGAATGATAATGATTTGATACATAAATATAAATATAAAATTATATGATAAAATAAGTTTTTAATTTTTTTTACCCATATTATCTGTTCGAGAAGCTCATTTATCCAGAAATATTTGCAATTGAGTTGGGGGGTTAAATTG
The DNA here is from genome assembly GCF_036884655.1 of Musa acuminata AAA Group. NCBI lineage: Eukaryota > Viridiplantae > Streptophyta > Magnoliopsida > Zingiberales > Musaceae > Musa > Musa acuminata. The sequence continues at coordinate 28,040,603 of NC_088347.1, read as the reverse complement.
TCATTGTACTTTTACGTGTTGCCGAACGTACCCTCGTGATGGCGATGGGCGAAGGGTGGGGACGCGCGTCCGATTCGGTTTCACGCTCTGATGCTTCGCCGGGAAGTCAAGGTTGCGGATGACAGCGTGTCGTCGATGGATTCGGTGTCAATGCTGCTTGCTGTGTCACTTTCGACAGCGACTCTCAAATTCTTTTTGGGTTGATTAACTTGGATCATCATGAGATGTGAACAGTTTTTGGAGCTTTAGGATTCATAATAGCATCAAGTTTACACGTCTCGCATTTAAGTCGGATTAAAGTACTTATTTTCAATGAAAATATAACGTGGTCATCTTGAATAATTTTACTATAAATAAAAAATAGTTGTTAACGGTTGTGGACAAATTACTTGATTGTGGATCTTTTTAAGGATATCGATGGAAATAAAAAAAATTAAAATATTTGAAGATGGACATAACATGGGTTTAATCCATGATTTTTTTTTTATGGAATATTGATCTGAAATAACAAACTATAAGCAATGATGTGGGAGAAATAAATAATTTTTAATGAAAAATGGATATATGAAATACTACCATAGTAATATAACTAAATGTAAGTTGTCTTTTGGAGTGAGTACTATTAGGAGAACATGTCATTGATATTCTAATTAAATCCGATGTGGTTTAGACGCATACGAGCAAGATTATCCAATATATTTTTGAGATAAGAATATTAAATTCCTAATATATCACATGCACGAAGATTATGATTACGATAAGTTTCATAATCTGATCTTTTTGATACCCGAATTAGTCATTCGATACATAATAGTATGGATGTGAATAGTTCAAGAGAGCCCCCCTTCATTATATCGAAGATATATTTTTATACTTGATGGCAGAGGGGTGATGGTCTCTAATCGTCCTAATGATCCCCTCTTGATTTTTTATGTACATAGGCGACAAGGGGGGATAACCCCAAACTAACTATATTGGATCGTTTTTAGACTCTTGTCTATATGGGCAGATGAGTGAAAGGTGACCTCGATCTTTTTCTCCAATCGATGACTCCACGTTATCAAATGACGATTAAGTAATAATATACTCCCTATCAAATATAAATAAATTATCATAACTTAATTTAGATTCGATCTACGTTACGATGTTTTATGTAACTTGCATCCCTTGAGTTCAAGTTTGAGGAAATAAAGAGAATCTCCTATACTTAACAAACTCATCAACTCTTCTAATTATTCAATTCTTAATATTTTTATATAAAAAAATATAACTTGGTATCCAAGAAATGTTCTTATTATATTTATAAAAGAAAAATGAACTAGATAGATTCCAATCATCCATCTCATTAAGATTATATACATAAGTATATATAAATATACATGTGTGACAACATTCAGCTAAATTTTAGTCGGGCCTATCACTTAAAGCATAGACGTGAATAAAAAAATTATTCTTTAAAATATATTTAATTCAATAAATAATTTCCTAACTGTTAAATATGAATAAAAGCCTTTCGGTTATAGTTTTGAAGCCAAAATACATTCCAAAATTTTTTTCTTTTATCATGAACAAAATTAGCATAAACTTGATATAAATGGGTCATCAGGTCAGTCTTAGGTTGCTTTGAGCAGGTTGCAAACATATGGAGCTTCACTATGGACACTTAATACTGAATTTAACAGCTGAAGTGCCTTCTTCTTTGTTCCAAACAAGAGGGGCTGACCAAAAGTTGTGGTATTTGACCTGCAAGCTCATGGTGGCATTTAAGCAAACAGTTCACTGTTTTCCTTAGCTGCTAATTCTGACACAACGAAGATGAAACCAAGTGGCTCTGCTGAATTTGATGATCTTAGATAGTGGAGCAAGTCGGCTGCTTTCTACTATACTTTCCAAGTCTTTTTTTTTCCACTGCCAATCTTCTCCAGCCACCCAACACTCCATGTGATCATTGTCACCAAATTCTCAGATGAGATATGCTTGCTTTGAACCCAAAGCAGATTTCTCTTCAAGGAAATTTCTTGGCAATGGAGTGGAGTCGTAGGTATGACTTCCACCTGCATTTATCTTTTTGACTAGCTCAGCAGCTGTGATATTACCCATTAGCTCAAAGCTGACCATCCTCGTATGATGACAACTCAACTGGGAGTGTAAAGATGCCACTTTTCTGTCAGTTCTGCAACAGGTTAGGCCTGCATGCTTGGCATGGCCAGACTGAATGCTGTAATGCACTGGAGCTCAGTAGGAAGATGATGCAGTGACAAGGTGTTGGAATGCAGATCTGATGTAGGAACTTTTTGAGGCAGTATATTGTTTAGAATTGGATCAGCACTGCGTATATAATGCTTAGCACAGTAATCTAATAAGTAATTCAATCAGCTCAAAAGGAGCGTATGCAGTTCGACAAAGTACATATCATTCTCCTACTCAACTATATTTCGACCATTATTGCAGCGGAAATTGAACATCGGAATTTATTGTAAGCTGAGATTTCCATGAATGCCTTCCTATGCTCCATTCATGAGAGGTCTCCTAATCTCCCATGCCTTCAGCTCAGAGACTTTGACGTCCGCTGATCCATTGTTGAACACGAAGAGATGAGCATCTTTTCCGATGGCTAAGCTGGGATAAACTCTGGATGTAATGCATGTCTTGCCTTCGGCCCCAAAGCTCTCCACTACAGAGTGATCGATCTGCATGGCACCGAGAGCACAGAGCAGAACATGCTTCAGCTAATCCAACAAGCTAAAAGAAAAGGAAGGATAGAAGGCTAAAGATTCATCAACATACCAAGCTCCTCAAAGAGATCTTGCCAGTTTTAGCTATATCCACATCGACATAGCCCGCAAAGGTCGGCCTGTATAGATTTGGCCTCATGGAGGACCTGTTTGAGCAACAGAGATGAAGAATTGGTTACTGATAGAAACCGGTTTTGCATCGGCAATTAGTCGATGATCCAAACTTGATAGGAAGAGAATCTTATTGGTGCATCAGAGATCAACATCTGGACCACAGTGGTGATTACGTGTGGATGAACTGGTAAAGTGGTAGATGGAAGGTCGGAGAAGGATGGCCGACCTGGTAGGATCATGGCACATGAGGACCACATGCTTGTGTTCAGCTTTGAAGATCCTGAAGAAGACAGCAGTCTTCTCTCTTCTACTCTAATGTTCATTACATAAGGAAATGAGTTCATTTATATATGTGCTGATGGAGGATTGTTACCTTTAGGAGCTCATAGCATGCTGTATGAAGCTATTAATTTATTGAAGCATGTCTCGACCCATCTTGTGTGATGATCTAGATTTGTTCACGGAGGATTTGGCCAAACTTTGGCCATGAGATTATTATTGTGCTTGATTTTAACAAATTAATTGTGTGTTTTTTGCCATTCACTCCTTTGTAAGAGAAAGAATGCTAGGATCCAAACAGCACTGTCTCTTTCAAAGGAAAAGAGAGAAAAGAAGATGGCGTTTGAGCACCGGAGAACATATCTGTGGATGGATTACGACTTATCATTTTGACTTAGAAAATAGTTGGCAATGATAGGACCAGTGGTGCCAACTCGTGATGTCATCGATAGTCTCTCTTGCACTTTTCATATTATTTACATGAGGAAATGAGTTCATTTATATCAGTGTTGATGGAGGATTATTACCTTCAGACGATCATAGTCTGTTGTATGAAGCTATTAATTTATTGAAGCATGTATCGACCCATCTTGTGTGATGATGGTAGATTTATTTACGAAGGATTTAGTCAAAGTTTGGCCATGAGATTCTTATTGTGCTTGATTTTAGCAAATTAAAACTCTAAATTATAAATGTCGAGCATCAATACAGTTTATTTTTTTTATATAAAATATAAAAAAAAAATGTAGAAAAAATGGTAAAGATGGATCATGTATATTGAGAGGGTGAAATAAGAACAGAGGAAAGGACATTGATGTTTGAATGGGATACTGATTCGGAACTAATAGATATTTTCTTATAACAAATTATACTTGTAATTATGATTTTTATTTATATATTTCTGTAGTTTTAACTGTAATTGTTTGTGAACCGATGCACGACCTGGTCAACGGGTCGATGTCAGAAGCTCGCGATCGGTCTCGTCCATAAGTCAGGGTGCGGATGCTGTCTGAGAGGGTGTGCTTCTCGGTAGAGATATGGACACCGTCTTTGGGGAGTACGTCTCGGGTCGGGGAGGTCGGACATCCGAAGGCGATCGCGCTCTTGCACACAAGGCCCTCGTCGGGTGGTTCCCGACTTTGGCCTCTCGACGACTAAGTTCGTGATTGTTCTTCCATTCTCTTTTTTGCCTCCCCCTAGCCAGATGCCGGTCAGGAGTTTTTATACTACTATACAAGGGTTAGTCATACGCGGGTTTGACACGGTAGCCAATCCTCGAGGGACGAGATAGTACCTTCGTGCGGCCGCCGTCCCAGAATGCACGGAACGACATCATACGACGATGTCCCGAGCTTTCCGGGATGGGATGTGCCGAGGAATGCCTTGGTATAGATTTTATTTGGTGTGTAGACTCCTTGTGTTAACTTGGCGAGGGCGTGGTGTGCATCAATTGGGACGTGGTCGGGACCCAAAAAAATGCCTCATGATTAGAAACCGTGATAATAGGTGTCATCCTGAAAAGATATAACTATCGATTTTACAATAGTAGGTAAAAGTCTGAATTAATAGTTTATATGTCACTGTGGATCCATAATTACAGTAATAGATTCTTTTATCCTACAAATAAAAATCACAGTAATAATTTAGTTATTATCGTGATAGATACTTTTACCCAACAAAAGAAAACCAAAGTAATAGTCAGCTATTACTGTGATTATTCAACTAAAGTAATGATACTTTTACTATGCAAAGGACAACCACAATAATAGTTTAGTTATTACTGTGATTATTTGACTGCAGCAATAGATACTTTTGTTGTGCAATTTTACACTGGTCGGGGAGTCATGACTCAGCTCGATTCCGATGACACAAGGTCATCCAAGTGGATTTCTAAGGTGAGAGAATCGATGTCGGGTCGAGTCAAAGCATCATTTGTTGGATCGACCCAGGGTAGAGCATGATCTTAGATTCTTACTTCATTGTCGTCTTACAGTACAAAAGGTCAATATCGAAAGGATAATTCTTGACTCAGATCCCTCGTAAGCTTAATTTAATATGATGAGTTGAGAGTGTTTTTAGTGTCCGAGATTCGATCTTGTAACTTTGGCTAGGGGGTCGACTTTTGTACCTGTAATCGAGGGTTGGTCGTACCCGATCTATTAACAATCATCGAGGCTCCGGGCAATTAACGCATACACTCCGCATTACGTAGATCGACCTGTATAGTTTCATGTCGCGTAATATCATTTTGCATGTTCTCGGGTGGTTTCGTGCTATGCGACATCGTCTCGTACGATCTCGCGCGACACGAGAATGATATGTCATCTCGCAGGGGTCTGAGGTGCCATGTTGGTGCACCACGTCGACTCTAAAACTCCATTATAGCTCTGACATGGTTGTTGATCGATGATTAAAGGATGATACTAGAATATACCTTATCAACTTTTATTCCAAAACAAATTATCATAATCATAATTCATATATTTTTACTATTATTTAATTACATAAATAGATACACTTCCAATGAAAAGATAACCACAATAGTATACAAATTATTATGATACACTAACCACAATGATAGCTCACAATTCAGAAAAAGGAAGACAAAATCCTTTTATTAACCAAATCAATTGATACAAAAATCATAGTACCAACTTTTAAGTAGATCCAACGTCATATACAGATGCAAACAAAGAACTTTTTTCTTGAAAGTTTTGAGTAGCATAATATAAAAAAAAATTAAAAAAGAAATCCTTGGTAGTACTTCTCTCAGAGTCAGGTGCTTGAAGAGAGTGAATGATAATGATTTGATACATAAATATAAATATAAAATTATATGATAAAATAAGTTTTTAATTTTTTTTACCCATATTATCTGTTCGAGAAGCTCTTTTATCCAGAAATATTTGCAATTGAGTTGGGGGGTTAAATTGTCATTGTACTTTTACGTGTTGCCGAACGTACCCTCGTGATGGCGATGGGCGAAGGGTGGGGACGCGCGTCCGATTCGGTTTCACGCTCTGATGCTTCGCCGGGAAGTCAAGGTTGCGGATGACAGCGTGTCGTCGATGGATTCGGTGTCAATGCTGCTTGCTGTGTCACTTTCGACAGCGACTCTCAAATTATTTTTGGGTTGATTAACTTGGATCATCATGAGGTGTGAACAGTTTTTGGAGCTTTAGGATTCGTAATAGCATCAAGTTTACACGTCTCGCATTTAAGTCGGATTAAAGTACTTATTTTCAATGAAAATATAACGTGGTCATCTTGAATAATTTTACTATAAATAAAAAATAGTTGTTAACGGTTGTGGACAAATTACTTGATTGAGGATTTTTTTAAGGATATTGATGGAAATGAAAAAAGTTAAAATATTTGAAGATGGACATAACATGGGTTTAATCCATGATTTTTTTTTTGGAATATTGATCCCAAATAACAAATTATAAGCAATGATGTAGGATAAATAAATAATATTTAATGAAAAATGGATATATGAAATACTAGCATAGTAATATAACTAAATGTAAGTTATCTTTTGGAGTGAGTACTATTAAGAGAACATGTTGTTGATATTCTAATTAAATCCGATGTGGTTTAGACTCATACGATCAAGATTGTCCAATGTATTTTTGAGATAAGAATATTAAGCTCCTAATATATCATATGCACGAAGATTATGATTACAATAAATTTCCTAATCTGATATTTTTGATACCCGAATTAGTCATTCGATACATAATAGTATGGATGTGAATAGTTCAAGAGAGCCCCCCTTCATTATATCGAAGATATATTTTTATACTTGATCACAGAGGGGTGATGATCTCTAATCGTCCTAATGATCCCCTCTTGATTTTTTATGTACATAGGCGACAAGGGGGGATAACCCCAAACTAACTATATTGGATTGTTTTTAAACTCTTGTCTATATGGGCATATGAGTGAAAGGTGACCTCGATCTTTTTCTCCGATCGATGACTCCACGTTATCAAATGACGATTAAGTAATAATATACTCCCTATCAAATATAAATAAATTATCATAACTTAATTTAGATTCGATCTACATTATGATATTTTATGTAGCTTGCATCCCTTCGGTTCAAGTTTGAGGAAATAAAGAGAATATCCTATACTTAACAAACTCATCAACTCTTCTAATTATTCAATTCTTATTATTTTTATATAAAAAATATAATTTGGTATCCAAGAAATGTTCTTATCATATTTATAAAAGAAAAATGAACTAGATAGATTCCAATCATCCATCTCATTAAGATTATATACATGAGTATATATAAATATACATGTGTGACAACATTCAGCTAAATGTTACTCGGGCTCATCACTTAAAGCATAGACGTGAATAAAAAAATTATTCTTTAATATATATTTAATTTAAGAAATAAAATTTTGACCGTTAAATATGAATAAAAGCCTTTCGGTTATAGTTTTGAAGCCAAAATACATTCCAAATTTTTTTTCTTTGATTTCTTATTGATTTGACCATAAAAGGTTATTTCAAGGAGCTAATTAGAAGTTACAAAATTCTTCTATAAAACTTAGTTAGATTCCAAAAAAAAAAAAAGGATCAATCGGATGGACATTCTGACGTGGATCAACGATCAATTTCGATATTAATAATATATAAACATACATATAATTTTAATTTCCTGCTAATAGTATTCTTTTTATTAAAAAATAAAAGCTATATTTTGCTGGACTGAGTTGTGCTCATTGGCTGTCTCGTTCTTCGTGTACTCGGTTCCATGGAAATATTGCATTCTGTAGTTAGTCTATGAGCATCAAAATTTCAAGCCTGTTTAGCTATAATACTGGGAGCTTGTGTTGATCAAAGATGGTGTTTCACACATTGCTCTGAGCTACACTTGTGGTTATCAATCTGCTATCTTCTGCAGCTTTTTGCACTATTCCTTCTGTCTGCATGTCTAATTTGATTCACTCCAAAGATCATCTCATATGACAGAGGATGCGACAGCAATCTATGTTACCTGCAGTCAGGGCTTTAAATTTAGTTGACAACCTGCTGTTATAACTTTTAATCTTGAGGCTGTAACAGTGTAGATTTTTATGAGCTTGGTTATAGGTACCATGGTGGTATTACACTGCCAAGGTTTCACTTGTTTCCATTCTCATGGAGGCTGTTTCTGTGATGACATTGGTCATTCACATGCAAATCTCTGTAATCCCTATTCAGTGATGTTTTAATGATGGTATGGTGTTGTTCTGAACTGACATTGAGGCCTAGCAGTCGAAATGGAATTGTGATAGAATGTATTCAAGCGTTGTGATTCCAATTAATTCATTTATCATGAAAAATTATAAATATTTTCGCCGATGCCGCGAACAAGATTAGTGTAAACTTGATATAAATGGGTCATCAAGTCAGTCTTAGGTTGCTTTGAACAGGTTGCAAACATATGGAGCTTCACTATGGACACTTAATACTGAATTAACAGCTGAAGTGCCTTCTTCTTTGTTCCAAACAAGAGGGGCTGACCAAAAGTTGTGGTATTTGACCGGCAAGCTCATGGTGGCATTTAAGCAAACATTTATTTCACAGTTCTCCTTAGCTGCTAATTCTGACGCAAAGAAGATGAAACCAAGTGGCTCTGCTAAATTTGATGATCTTAGATAGTGGAGCAAGTCGGCTGCTTTCTACTATACTTTCCAAGTCTCTTTTTTTTTCCACTGCCAATCTTCTCCAGCCACCCAACACTCCATATGATCATTGTCACCAAATTCTCAGATGAGATATGCTTGCTTTGAACCCAAAGCAGATTTCTCTTCAAGGAAATTTCTTGGCAATGGAGTGGAGTCGTAGGTATGACTTCCACCTGCATTTATCTTTTTGACTAGCTCAGCAGCTGTGATGTTACCCATTAGCTCAAAGCTGACCATCCTCGTATGATGACAACTCAACTGGGAGTGTAAAGATGCCACTTTTCTGTCAGTTCTGCAACAGGTTAGGCCTGCATGCTTGGCATGGCCAGACTCAATGCTGTAATGCACTGGAGCTCAGTAGGAAGATGATGCAGTGACAAGGTGTTGGAATGCAGATCTGATGTAGGAACTTTTTGAGGCAGTATATTGTTTAGAATTGGATCAGCACTGCGTATATAATGCTTAGCACAGTAATCTAATAAGTAATTCAATCAGCTCAAAAGGAGCGTATGCAGTTCGACAAAGTACATATCATTCTCCTACTCAACTATATTTCGACCATTATTGCAGCGGAAATTGAACATCGGAATTTATTGTAAGCTGAGATTTCCATGAATGCCTTCCTATGCTCCATTCATGAGAGGTCTCCTAATCTCCCATGCCTTCAGCTCAGAGACTTTGACGTCCGCTGATCCATTGTTGAACACGAAGAGATGAGCATCTTTTCCGATGGCTAAGCTGGGATAAACTCTGGATGTAATGCATGTCTTGCCATCGGCCCCAAAGCTCTCCACTACAGAGTGATCGATCTGCATGGCACCGAGAGCACAGAGCAGAACATGCTTCAGCTAATCCAACAAGCTAAAAGAAAAGGAAGGATAGAAGGCTAAAGATTCATCAACATACCAAGCTCCTCAAAGAGATCTTGCCAGTTTTAGCTATATCCACATCGACATAGCCCGCAAAGGTCGGCCTGTATAGATTTGGCCTCATGGAGGACCTGTTTGAGCAACATAGATGAAGAATTGGTTACTGATGGAAACCGGTTTTGCATCGGCAATTAGTCGATGATCCAAACTTGATAGGAAGAGAATCTTATTGGTGCATCAGAGATCAACATCTGGACCACAGTGGTGATTACGTGTGGATGAACTGGTAAAGTGGTAGATGGAAGGTCGGAGAAGGATGGCCGACCTGGTAGGATCATGGCACATGAGGACCACATGCTTGTGTTCAGCTTTGAAGATCCTGAAGAAGACAGCCGTCTTCTCTTCCATGTTGGCTGAAGCCAAAACCAGGAGGCCGAATGGCCCGACCCCACCCTTGACGTCCGCCCTCTTCCGGCCACAGAGTGCTTCGGCATCAGTCGCCCAGGACGGATCAAAGGCCTCAGCTTTTTCCAAGCCTGAGACTTCGAATGCTACCTCCACATCCGCCTGCACCGTAAAAGAACACATCACTCGATGAAGAAGAGTGGAACAAGAAAGCCAGTAGAGTCCAAAAGAACACAATTCTTCAGCTTTCACTCGGCGGAAAAGTCTGTACCTGTTTGGATTGACAGAAAAGCGAAGAACAACTCAAGAAAAGAATTAAGTCTATCAAACATAATTAATTAAACGTACTTGCGAGGAGTTTATTCCTTCCACTTCAAAGGAGTTGCCACCCGAGACTTTCTTGTGCTCGACAACAACGTGTTTGCCTCTGAGGGATTCGAGCTCTTCGATTGGCCACTGGATAAGCTGTCGACCGCTGCTATCCAGCCAAATGGTTCTCGGAATAGCCTACGATAAATTCATCAAACACAAAGCGAAGATCCAGTCGATCGAAGTCTGTGGAAATCATGTGTCATGAACACTGCTGCAGCTACGAGACCGACCTGGATTCCAGCCCAGCCCTTAGCTACGTCGACGTCCTTGGCGTCCGACTCGTTCGCCCACCCCCACAAGATCCTCCGCTGCTTCTTCGGATCGAAGAACGTCTTGGAGGCGTAGAAGTTCCCATAGTCATACCTCAAACCAGTGTGATCGTCCGCCGACGTGTTGTCCGGCACGTACTTGTCTTGGTAGTGGTAGTATTTCCCCAGCGTGTAGTACTCGTACCTTCGCAGGTCCAAGCTGACCTTCAACACATGCTTCACGCCGTCGCCGTACGCGGACGTGTCCAGCCCTCGCCTCCCCTTCACCGCCACCGGGTAGAAGTCCGGGCACTCCCACATGCCGGTATCCTTGACCGTGTGCAGCGGGTGCTTGGCCTTGACCCAGTGCACGAAATCCCTGCTCCGGTACAGAATGGCCTTCCCCCTCCGGTTCCACTTGCTCCCCACCACGAGCTTCCAGTGCGTGCCGGGACCGCGCCACGCCGTAGTCGGGTCGCGGAACGCGCTGGCGTTGATGCCGTCGCCAGGGGCGATCACCGGGTTGTAGTCGGGCTTGACCCACTCGCGGAGGTAAGGGTCGGACAGATCCTTGGGGTACGCAACGTTCTGCAGTTGTCTCTGCTGGGGGTCGATGCCGGTGTAGAAGATCGCAGGCCTGTTGCCGGGGAGGACGGTGGCGGAGCCGGACCAGCATCCGTTGATGTCGAATGGCTTGCTGGGGCGGATGGCCGGGTCGAGTGCTATCCAGTTGACGAGGTCGGTCGACACCGAGTGGGCCCACACGATGTTACCCCACACGGAGCCATTGGGGTTGTACTGGTAGAAGAGGTGGTAGACGCCATTGAAGTACATGGGTCCTGGTTTGGTTGCTCGTCCATTAGCTTCACGAATCCATATGTGACCAAGAAAGGTTCAGAGGAAGAGGATGATACCATTTGGATCTGGTGCATTGGATGATGATCCCATTTGGGCACGTCCATGGAGAATATGACAACGACACAAAAAACCACATCAGTGTTGGCATTCGATTGAAACAAATCTGACCAATACAAGGTGTAAATTCTAGCAGCTGTTCATTGACAATGTCAAGGGCATTATCCATTACAAAACAATGCAAAGATACTGTGGAGCTGCAGAAAAGGGCGGCGTAAAACAAGGGTGGATCGGTTTCTCTTACGTGGTGGTCTCGGATTCCTCTTTGCTTAATCCACCGTTAAAAAGACGTTGATTAGATGCTTAAACGGTAGAGAAGAAATCTTAGCAGTCTAACGAATCGCGTAACACTCGATTACGTGGGGAAGTTAACCCCAAAATAATACCAACACGGGTTACCCGGCGGATCCAGTTCCGGCGGGACCCACAGGCGCACTGTAGCCCCGAACCAGGCCCCCGGCTAACATGCGCCGCCGGCAGAGCACGCCTCCATACATCAAAGAGGAGGAGGAGGAGGAGGAGAGGAACGTACCGTTGATCCAGTTCCTCGGGGGCTGGAAGTGATACCCAGTCCTCAGCCTGTTGTCGACGACGGAGGCAGGAACAGATTGGAGGGATGCAAACTCCACATGGGAGGCCTCCACCACCGCCCCTCGCCTCCTCTCGGTGGCCCAGAGGAGCCAATGCACAAGAACCACCACCAACCACGGGGTCGACCAAGCTCCGCTCGGCCTCCCCATCCCCATCCCTTCGCCCTGCAACCGACCACCAACCAAGCAAATCAGGAAGACGAAGATTACTTGAGAAGAAGACTACAGCCAAGAGAGGGAATGGTTGGGAGAGGAGAAGAGTGGCCTTTCGGGGGTATATAAGGCGAGGAGGAGGGCACTGTTGACTTTTCCCATTTTAATTTTACTACTGCTACTATTATTATTATTATTTATTAAAACCACCTCCCTAATTTTATTAATATGATGTTCTCAGTGGCTAAATATATTTTTTATATTTTAGAAAAAATATATTCGGATTATTAATATACGTTCATACCAATCCTCGATATATACGGCATTGACCGTACCGACCCTGTTATCTTGCTTCTCTTTGTTTCTGTCACTCTCACACGGTCAATGTCTTTGACAAAGATGGGTAACTATAAATTCTAAAAATATAATATGTTTATGAACTGTATTATCTCTTTCACGTTCATCAAATATTCGATGAAATAATTACTAAATCTTAATTATTATAAGCTAAACATTGATTCAATAGCTACTTTGCTATGCAACTCCAGCTTTTCTGCTAAAGTTAGCTTTTTTTTGGGGGTTCGATAACAAAGAACAGATGATTTGCAGGAGAAGCGACTCAAGCACATGAGAATATGTTCTTCATTAAGATAACAAAGGGATTGATTCTGATGTTTAAACCGTTAATGTAAGTATATACACTCTTATAATGCGATAATAAAAGTAAACAAACCACAAAAAGAAAGATAAGATAGATGGAGATGTTGAGAAAAAATTGATTGGGTCAACGTCGGTGGATGTTGAGGATTCACAGGCAGAAATCAGTAAATTAACTAATAATTTATTTACAGATCTAGAGGAGGCATTTTTTATTTTTTTTTAATATTTTGCTGATTTGTTTAATCTTCAACCAAATATCCTAAATATAGTAATTGTAATTACATTAAGGATTTTTTCCTTACTTTTTGAAATTTTCCATTGGACGTTATTATTTCGAAAGGTTTTTAAAATAATATTTTTATAAAATAATTATTTTACCATTATTCTCTTGATCTTATCTCTACCGTTGACTTTGTTGAAACCTAACATATGAGGACGATGTTCACCGAGAATCAATAGAGGTGACCCCGAATGCAATGAGAGAGGTGACAATTCTCATGCGAGGGATGCAGGTAGAAGAACCAATCTTGTGCGTAGCAAAGGACGACTATGGTCGAAGGCGGTATAGAGAAAAATATCCTTTCGTATTTGTATGAATCTCTATGATCTATTATAAATAGAAAAGCCTTAATCGATTGGATAAAAAAAATAGATAAATAAATATTTATTTTAAACAAAAAATATTTTAGATTTATGAAATAGAATTTCATTTCTGGACTCAATAAACTAAGGCTCATTGTTTTATAAGTCGATCGACATATTTTTTCTTGTGAATGCTTAAAAAAATATTTGTTTTAAACATGATATTAGAAAAAAAATAGATTTTTTTTCTTTTCAAATGATTATATTAATCACTAAATCTAATATCATAAAACCTACATGAAAATGCATCCTATAAAATATAAAACAAAACTATCAGTAGTGACAAAAAAAAAAAAAAGAATCTTTAATGTAGCATCGGTCTTATCTCCCCCAATCCTTCACATCATACTCATATCCAAAGAGAATTCAGATCAAACCTCTCTCGGAAACGTGGTCATCATGCATCTCAGCTACGTGAAGAATATTGTGATTGTTATGCTATCTTTCAAATGAAAGTTTTTTTTGCCGTGCACTCCTTTGAAAGGGAAAGAGTGCTATGATCCAAGAAGCACTCGTCTCTTCCAAAGGAAAAGAGATAGGAAAGGAAGATAGTGTTTGAGCACCGGAGAACACCTCGACCACTTCGGTGGGTGGATGACGACTGTCTTAGAAAAATAGTTGACAATGATAAGACCAGCAGTGCCAACTCCTGATATCATCGATAGTCTCTCTTGTACTCTAATGTTCATTACATAAGGAAATGAGTTCATTTATATCTGTGCTGATGGAGGATTATTACCTTTGGGAGATCATAGTATGCTGTATGAACCTATTAATTTATTGAAGCATGTCTCGACCCATCTTGTGTGATGATCTAGATTTGTTCACGGAGGATTTGGCCAAACTTTGGCCATGAGATTATTATTGTGCTTGATTCTAATAAATTAATTGTGTGTTTTTTGCCATTCACTCCTTTGTAAGAGAAAGAATGCTACGATCCAAACAGCACTGTCTCTTTCAAAGGAAAAGAGAGAAAAAGAAGCTGGCGTTTGAGCACCGGAGAACACATCTGTGGCTGGATTACGACTTATCCTTTTGACTTAGAAAATAGTTGGCAATGATAGGACCAGTGGTGCCAACTCATGATGTCATCGATAGTCTCTCTTGTACTTTTCATATCATTTACATGAGGAAATGAGTTCATTTATATCAGTGTTGATGGAGGATTATTACCTTCAGGCGATCAGTCTGTTGTATGAAGCTATTAATTTATTGAAGCATGTATCGACCCATCTTGTGTGATGATATAGATTTATTTACAAAGGATTTAGTCAAAGTTTGGCCATGAGATTATTATTGTGCTTGATTTTAGCAAATTAAAACTCTAAATTATAAATGTCGAGCATCAATACAAATACAATTTATTTTGTTTATAAAATATAAAAATTAATGTAGAAAAAATGATAAAGATGGATCATGTTTATTGACAGGGTGAAATAAGAACAGAGGTAAGGACAATAATGTTTGAATGGGACACTGATTCGGAACTAATAGATGTTTTCTTATAACAAATTATACTTGTAATTATGATTTTTATTTATATATTTATGTAGTTTTAACTGTAATTGTCGGTGAACTTATGCATCGTGGTTGGTGAGTCAACATGGCCTGGTCCACGGGTTGATGTCGGGAGCTCGCGATCGGGGGGGCTAGGCGCTGGGATTGATCTCGTTCGTAGGTCGGGGTGCCGATGCTGTCTGAGGGGGAGCACTTCTCGATCGGGATGCGGAGACCGTCTTCGAGGAGTACGTCTCGGGTCAAGGTGGTCGGATATCCGAAGGCGGTCGCACTCCTGCACACAAGGCTCTCGTCGGGTGGTTCCCGACTTTAGCCCATCGACAACTAAGTTTGCGATTGTTCTTCCTCTCTCTTTTTTGCTTCCCCCTGACCAGATGCCGGTCATGAGTTTTTATACTACATTACGAGGGTAGGTCATACACGGGTTTGACGCAGCGGTCGATCTCTGAGTGACTAAATGGTACCTTTATGCGATTGTCATCCCAGAATGCACAGAACGACGTCATACGACGTCGTCCTGAACTTCCTAAGACGAGATGTGTCTAGGAGTACTTTGGTACGGATCTTGTTTAGCACATGGAAGTACTCCTCGTATTGATTTGGCGAGCGCATGGTGCGCGGTTGCCAAGTGGCTGGGACAAAAAAAAAAAAAGCCTCATCAGCAATAAATTTTATTCTCATGAAACCATGATAATAGGTGTCATTGTGAAAAGATATAACTATGGATTTTACAATAGTAGGTAAAAGTCTGCATTAATAGTTTACATGTCACTGTGGATCCATAATTACAGTAATAGATTCTTTTATCCTACAAATAAAAAACACAGTAATAATTTAGTTATTATCGTGATAGATACTTTTACCCAACAAAAGAAAACCACAGTAATAGTCAGCTATTACTGTGATTATTCAACTATAGTAACGATACTTTTACTATGCAAAGGACAACCACAATAATAGTTTAGTTATTACTGTGATTATTTGACTGCAGCAATAGATACTTTTGTTGTGCAATTTCACGCTGCCTGTTACGAGTCAGTATGACTCGGCTCGATTCCGAGAACACAAGGTCGTTCAAAATGTCAATGCCCGAAGGGAGATTCTTGGCTCGATTCCTAAGAAATTTAAGTTAGTACGATGAGTTTAGAGTGTTTTTAGTGTTCGAGGTCTGATCCCACGGGGGGGGTCGATATTTGTACCTACTACGATCGAGGATTGGTCATACGCGATCCGTTAATGGTCGCCGAGGCTTTGGATGACCAACTCATATACTTTGTACGATACAGATTGACTTGTATAGTTCCCTGTTACATAGTACCATTTTGTATGTTCTTAAGCAGTTTTGTGCTGTGAAGCACCATCTCGTAGGATCCCGAGCGGTGGAGCATGGTCCGCCATCTCCCAAGGGTTTGAGATGCCACGTTAGTGCGCGTGTGTCACTTTGGCTCCGAGACTCCATACTGGCTCTGATATGATTGCTAACCGATAATTAAAGGATGATATCAGGATATGTCCTATCAAATTTTACCCATAAAAAAAACTATCACAATCATAATTCACATGTTTTTGCCACTATTTAATTACATAAATAGATACACTAATCCAATGAAAGATAACCACGATAGTATACTTATTACTAGGTTACACTAAACACAATGATAGCTCACAATTCAAGAAAAAGGAAGACAAAATATTTTTTATTAACCAAATCAATTGATACAAAAATCATAGTACCAACTTTTAAGTAGATCCAATGTCATATACAGACGCAAACAAAGAACTTTTCTCTTGAAAGTTTTGAGTAGCATGATATCAAAAAAATTACAAAAGAAATCCTTGGTAGTACTTCTCTCAAAGTCAGGTGCTTGTATAGAGTGAATGATAATGATTTGATACATAAATATAAATATAAAATTAAAATTATATGATAAAAATAAGTTTTAATTTTTTTTACCCATATTATCTGTTCGAGAAGCTCTTTCATCCAGAAATATTTGCAATTGAGTTTGCATTTCTTCTGTTTCTTTAGCTTTCTTTTCAAGCTTTTCTTTTAATTATCGAATTTCTTCATCTTTTTTTTTTTCATTCTCAGACTGTGTGGTCATAGATTTTAAACGATGAGATCTATCTAGATACTACAAAATCTGAAGAAAATGGTTCTATATCATAACATGGCACATATCATGATTTTTCTAGTCCTAATCCTTGATAAACAATATCTTCACTTAATAGAATATCAATTCCTGCCAATTCAAGATGTTGTTGTGTTTTAAGATTCTTCATTTGTTCTTGTAATAAAAGCAAACATATTTTCAATAAAAAGTTAGATTAAGAAAAGAAATTAGAAACCAAAACAGTAATGAATAACATATTTGGTCCTATTCCTGCTCTTTGATTCATCTATTACATGGTCTTAAAGAATTACAAATAAAAATATAATTTAAAATCGTAGAAACAATATCTATCGCTATCAGATATTTATAACCATGATGAATAAAAACTACAAACCCTTATCCGGAACGCAAAGTCACTTTTTGTTATAGTGTTTATTTCACCTATGTCTCTTGTTAGTGTCGTGAATAATCAAATCTAGGACATCGAATCCTATAAAGTTAGGTCCGAGCATGTTCGATAAAATTCTTCTTATGCTTAAGTTACATGAAAAGTAATTGACAAAGTGTCGAATATTTTAATATTTGAATGAGAGAATTTTTTTTTAATATTTTAGAATGCACCTAAAGGGACATTTTATAGTGTGGCTTAAGGACTATTATGCTTATAGATGTGTATTGATGTTGGTGATGACTTCGTATATTATGTAGCTTTAGTAGAATAATGTTACGAAGAATTTGAGAAACATACAAAAGGCACGATATAATGTTACGAAGAATTTGAGTATGTGATATCGATGTGTCAATTACCTAGCATCGAATGTCCACTACATAGCATCGAGGTGTCACCCACTTGAGAATAAGGTGTTAACCATTTAAAGTTGTAATGTCGATCACTTGACATCGAGATGTCGATCTTCTCATATTAATTAAACATAACGATGAGGTGTTCATCACATCATTATTATTTTTATTAATTTATTTAAAATAAATTAATAAACAAAATTGATGCTCAACAAATAACATTTCGATCCAACCACAAATACAATTGCAAGATTCTTTATAGACACAATAATCCAAATCAGATGGCTATTTTTTTTTAGAATATCTGAATAATTTGATGTGCCCCACAACATCTCAGACAGAAACAGGAAAAATGAGAGTGATGCTCGACATGTCTTGGTGGCGAGACTGCATCCTTCCAATCGGAATCCACAGTATCCCAGTCTCTCTTTCATGTGGCCTCTATTGCTTCTCCATACCTGCAAAATCCTATCAGTAGTCGGAGTAACACAGTATGGCTCATACTGAGTGCATGCTTTGAGTACTTTTAGTCGGCAGATGAAGCTATCATCCTACTTGATGGGGCAGCTCCCAACATCATCATCATATGTGTTCGTGGAGTGAATGTCTTTGATGACAATTAATGTGAAGTGACTTTTTGATGATGATTGGAGATATTTAATGTATCGATTTATAATGAGAAGACTCCATAGATATTCCAAATGCTAAATCGAATTCTATATTTAATTATACATAAATGTATGATAGGAACAGTGACGAATGATAAATCAGATTTTATAGAATGTATTATTTTTTATTTATATGGATTCTAAATGTTAAAAATTTGATCTTATAGTTATTCCTAAATCAAAATTCCTAATTAGCTCCGAACTCTAATTACTTATATGTAATTAGAGATTTTTATTTCAATTCATTTCGATTCTTGTTTTAATTCTAAGCTCTGTACGATTTATTTAAGAATCGAAATCGATCATTTCAACTGATTTGAGAATCGAGACAATCGATGTCGAAATTGATAAACTAAATTAGATTCAAAGTTCAAATTTGAGCTCGATATAAACACAATATCAATTTTTTTAATGATAAACTATCGAGATCTTTACCAACTTAATTGACTAACACCTTCGTAAAAATTAGTTTCAAACTTAAATTCTTACACAAAATTATCTATTACCTAACATATGCACACCAAATAAAATTCTACTTGTATAGTCCCAATCTTAATAATAAACATATACCGGAGATTAAGCACATATTTGGCAATAAACTACCAACAAAAATATTTTTTTGGTAATTAGAAAAAGTAAAAGAAAAAGCCAACATAGAGAGTAGAATATTTAATTACCTATAGTTTAACATAATAAACTTGCTCAATATAATATTCTAATTCCCTGCCCGCCCTTCAAACATTTGAATTTAAATCATTTGCCCGTTGCCATCCAATCCTTCTCTTCGATCTTTACCTTTTTGTACCACCACCAGTCACAGTATCTTTTTCTCTGCAAAAGAGGAGGAAAGCTGTGGATTTTGCCTTTCCCAACTCCTCCCTCAGCCTTGAGATGCAGGAAACCTGCAGCTGTTCTTTTAATGTTGCTCGATTGGCTCCATCGAAAGCAAAGAGGAGGAGGGAGGAGATCGACCAATGCCATGACACGCAGCAGAATGAATGTGTGCTTGTGGCACCCAACGATGCCCATAAACACATGTCATCGACTTGTAAATCTAAGCTGTAGATCTACTGTCATCCTTTCTGCATCACTGCAAGCTGGCGACATAGAATCAATCCCTTCTCTGTGTGTACCATTTTGCCGAACCGCATGCAAACTTGTGATCAGGAGTTGAAGTGAACCCAAAGTTAGAGCAATGTATGTGTGCGTGATGAATGATCCAACAGTGAAGCTTTAGATAAATCGCTGGCTGGGCCATGGCTGTCTGTCTGTTGACTGTGTTCTTTCCATGGTGGTTTACCTGCTGGCTATTATGCACCACTCGAGGATGTCCCTTGCAATGATGGCTCCATTGGGCTTTTAAGCCCTTCCAACAGATGCGGAGAGGGCGAGGAGGAGGACGGGAGGCGTGGTGGTGCTGGTGGCGCCTCAGAGAGGAAGAGGGGAAGGAGTCGGAGGGGAGGAGGAGGAGCCGAGGTCGAGCCCGTGGGGGAAGAAGAGGAGGAGGAAGAGGAAGAGGAACAACAACAGCTGTCTGTGTTGGCGTTGCTGCTGACGGTGTTCCGGAAGTCGCTGCTGGGGTGCAAGACGGACGGCGCCGGCGACGAGGACTTCGGCTCGATGGATATCGGGTGGCCCACCGACGTGCGGCACGTCGCCCACGTCACCTTCGACCGCTTCCACGGATTCCTCGGGCTGCCCGTGGAGTTCGAGCCGGAGGTTCCCCGCATAGCCCCCAGCGCAAGGTCTGCTCTTTCCTTGTTCTTCTGCTGAGATTGTGCTTCGTTTCTTGTCCCAAAAAAATAATTTAGTTATTATCGTGATTATTCAACTACAGCGATAGATACTTTTACCCAACAAAAGAAAACCACAGTAATAGTTACTGTGATTATTCAACTATAGTAATGGACAACCACAATAATAGTTTAGTTATTACTGTGATTATTTGACTGCAGCAATAGATACTTTTGTTGTGCAATTTTACACTGTCGTCGGGGAGTCATCACTCAGCTCGATTCCGATGACACAAGGTCGTCCAAGTGGATTCTTAAGGTGAGAGAATCGATGTCGGGTCGAGTCAAAGCATCGTTTGTTGGATCGACCCAGGGTAGAGCATGATCTTAGATTCTTACTTCATTGTCGTCGTACAATACAAAAGATCAATGTCGGGAGGGTAATTCTTGACTCGATCCCTCGTAAGCTTAATTTAATATGATGAGTTAAGTGTTTTTAGTGTCCGAGATTCGATCTCGTAGCTTTGGCTAGGAGGTCGACTTTTATACTTGTAGTCAATGGTTGATCGTACCCGATCTATTAACGCATACACTCCACATTACGATAGATTGACCTGTATAGTTTCGTGTCGCGTAATGTCATTTTGCATATTCTCGGGTGGTTTCGTGCTATACGACATCGTCTCGTACGATCTAGCACGACACGAGAATGATATGTCATCTTGCAAGAGTCTGAGGTGCCATGTCGGTGCATCACATCGACTCTAAAACTCCATTATAACTCTAATGTGGTTGTTGATCGATGATTAAAGGATGATACTAGAATATACCTTATCAACTTTTATTCCAAAACAAATTATCATAATCATAATTCATATATTTTTACTATTATTTAATTACATAAATAGATACACTTCCGATGAAAAGATTATAACGGTTATTATTAAATATCTTATTTAATAATAACGTAACAATGTAAGAAATTTTGATGAAGCCAACTTGTGTTTCTAAATCATTGTAATAGAAACACAATAAAACTAATGCGGAAACGAAATAGCGTACCTCCAGCCATTGTCGCCAAGAATTTCTGCAGAGGTTTCTTCTTGAACTTTGGTTCTTCTCGGTTCAGAACTCTCGCTTTAGATGGTGTAGGAAAGCCTTTCGCTTCAAAGAGATGATTGAACCAAGGGACCAAAATCCTCATGTATATATATATGTTCTCCCATCAAGAACATTTATCATCACCAACTCATAACGTTCAAGAATTAATTCAAATTTGTAACGTTTGGACCATAATGAAGAACTTAATGATATTAAATATTTAATTTAATAATAACGGTTTCTTGCATAAAGAATAAGAAACTGAAATCATTTAAACCATAATAAATGAAGAAATTCATGATAATGAATTATGAATCTTAATAAGAACGGTTACGTTATTATTAAATAAGATATTTAATAATAACCGTTACATTCTCCCACTTGGTCCATACGTTTATCTTAATAATTTGAATTAATCTTTCTCGAACAACTTTCTTAATAAATAAATACATGAATCATAGCGATAAATCCTCTAAGAGCGAGTATTATCATCCATGTATCACGATGTATTTAGTTTCTTAATCTTAATGTGGTAATATTACTTTATGAATAAATCTTATGTTTATTCTTGGTTCAACAATAATATATTTTCTCAAAATAATGTGTACATGAATGAGAAAATATCATAATATATAAGAGTTTTAATGTCATTACAAAGTGGAACCAAGTCCCATTTTCTCTACATGATCCTTGAATTTCAGAGGTGACATGCCTTTAGTCAAAGGATCAGCGATCATCAATTCAGTGCTAATGTGCTCAATGACCACTTTCTTTTCTTTTACACGTTCTCTTATGGCTAAATACTTAATGTCGATGTGTTTACTTCGACTTCGACTTTTATTGTTTTTAGCCATAAAGACAGCAGCTGAATTGTCACAGAAAATTCTTAATGGCCTAGAAATAGAATCCATGATTCTAAGCCCAGAAATGAAACTCTTAAGCCATACACCATGTGAAGTAGCCTCAAAGCAGGAGACAAACTCAGCTTCCATGGTAGAAGTAGCAGTCAAGGTCTGCTTAGCGCTTCTCCAAGAAATAGCTCCACCGGCCATCATAAAAATATATCCTGATGTTGATTTACGAGAATCAACACAACCGGCGAAGTCTGAATCTGAGTAACCAATCACATCCAGATTGTCTGTATGTCTATAAATAAGCATGTAATCTTTGGTTCCTTGTAGATACCTCATCACCTTCTTTGCAGCTCTCCAGTGGTCCATACCTGGATTACTCTGATATCGACCTAGCATCCCTACAATAAATGCAATATCAGGTCTAGTACAGACCTGAGCATACATAAGGCTTCCTACGACAGAAGCATATGGGATGTTTTTCATTGATTCCCTTTCAAAATTGTTCTTTGGGCATTGGTTCAAATTGAACCTATCACCTTTCACAATGGGAGCAACACTTGGTGAACAATCCTTCATCCGAAATCTTTCTAAAAGTTTATCAATATAGGTTTCTTGTGATAGACCTAAAATGCCTCGAGGTCTATCTCTATAGATCTTAATGCCAATGACATAAGATGCTTCACCCATATCCTTCATGTCAAAATTTTTAGAAAGAAATTGTTTCACCTCATGCAGCAAATCCTTATCATTGGTTGCAAGCAAAATATTATCTACGTATAAAACAAGGAAACATATTTTACTCCCACTAACCTTCTGGTATATGCATTGATCCATGAGATTTTCAACAAATCCGAATGAAGAAATCACTTCATGAAATTTAAAATACCATTGGCGGGAGGCTTGTTTTAAGCCGTATATAGACTTCCTAAGCTTGCAAACCAAGTGCTCACCAACACTAGAGGAGAAACCTTCAGGTTGTTTCATATAAACCTCTTCCTCTATATCTCCATTAAGAAATGCTGTTTTCACATCCATTTGTTGCAACTCAAGGTCAAAATGAGCAACTAATGCTAAAATAATACGCAGAGAATCTTTCTTAGATACAGGAGAAAATGTCTCCGTATAATCGATTCCCTCTTTTTGAGTAAATCCCTTTGCAACAAGTTTTGCCTTGTATCTCTCAATGTTGCCTAACGAATCTTTCTTAGTTTTAAAGACCCATTTGCAACCAATGGCCTTTGCTTCATTAGGCAACTCTACAAGATCCCAAACTCCATTGCTCATCATGGAATTCATCTCTTCTTTCATAGCATCATGCCACAAATTTGACTTTTTGCAACTCATGGCTTGTGAAAATGTTTCAGGATCATTTTTGGCTCCAATATTATAATCAGATTCTTGTAGATATACAACATAATTGTTAGGATCGAGAGCACTAAGAGGGGGGGGGGTGAATTAGTGCAGCGGAAATCTTATATTAATTTAAAAACCAAAAGCTGCGTTCGTTCAAAAACTATTATGATGCAAAAGCAAATTCTCAGTTTGTATCTAGGTGCAGTTTGCGTCTAAGCGCAGATTGCGTTTAAGCGCAGTTTTGCGTCTAAGCGCAGTTTTGCGTCTAAACTCAGATTTACGTCTAAATGCAGATTTACGTCTAAACGCAGATTTACGTCTAAACGCAGATTTACGTCTAAACGTAGTTTTACGTCTAAACGCAGTTTTACGTCTAAACGTAGTTTTACGTCTAAACGCAGATTTACGTCTAAACGCAGATTTACGTCTAAACGTAGTTTTACGTCTAAACGCAGATTTACGTCTAAACGCA
Organism: Musa acuminata AAA Group; assembly: GCF_036884655.1. Taxonomy (NCBI): domain Eukaryota; kingdom Viridiplantae; phylum Streptophyta; class Magnoliopsida; order Zingiberales; family Musaceae; genus Musa; species Musa acuminata. The sequence continues at coordinate 28,016,320 of NC_088347.1, read as the reverse complement.
GATTTACGTCTAAACTTTGAAACTCGTTTGTATACTCGCAGAAGGCAGTATGCAGTTGAAATCAAGACGTAAACGTGAACTGAAATCTGACGATTGAGCGAGGAAAGCCGATTTACGTCTGAATGCAGTTTTGCGTCTAAATGTTGAAACTCGTTCGTAAAGTCATAGAGGACAGATTGCAGTTATTAATAGGATTAAAATGTAAGCGTAAACTGCAAAGAAGCTCGTTCGTAAAAGCACGGAAAACAGTTCTGCAGAATCAAACGTAAACGTAAACTGTAATGTATGAAAATACGAATTTACGTCTGAATGCAGATTTGGAAGAACAGCACTTAGAATTCGTTCGTGAAAGCGTAGAGAGCAGTAGTGATGAGGGAGGTTTGCAGTAATGATAAAGTGCTCGAAAATAAACGCAAACCAGAGATTTAGAGTGGTTCGGTCAGCCTTGACCTACTCCACTTTTGGCTTCCTCCACCGATGAGGTTGCCGACGTCAACTAGGTGCCTTCCTTCAATGGGCGAAGGCCAAACTTCCCTCTTACAATTTCTCTCCTTTTGACAGGCTTAGGAGACAACCTTTACAGACCTTTCTCTCCTCACTTTACAATTGAAAACTTGAAGAACAGAAGGAGGAGACTTAAAGGCTTTACAACACTTTTGAGCTCTTAGAATCACAGAAAAGATCAAGATTTCGGTATTGGTCTGTATCTTTTCAGTGCTGAATGGGTGGGGTATTTATAGGCCCCAACCCAATTCAAAATTCGAGCTCAAAACGATCAAATCGATCAAATCCCAGAATTCTAGGATCAGGCGGTTGCACCTCTCAACTGGAGAGGTGGCACCGCCTGGCAGAGCTCGAAGACTGAGCTCAGCCGATTGCTCTTCTCTGCCAGAGCTCGAAGACTGAGCTCGATGGTTGCATCACCTGGCAGAGCTCGAAGACTGAGCTTGGTGGTTGCATCACCTGGCAGAGCTCGAAATCTGAGCTCGGTGGTTGCATCACCTGGGAGAGCTCGAAACTGAGCTCGGGCTGATGCACCTCTCTGCCAGAGCTCGAAGACTGAGCTTGGTGAATGCATCACCTGGCAGAGCTCGAGACTTAGCTCAGGCTGATGCACCTCTCTGCCAGAGCTCGAAGACTGAGCTCGGTGGTTGCATCGCCTGGCAGAGCTCGGAACTTGAGCTCTGGCGGTGCAACCTCTTGGCTGGGGCGGTTGCACCTCCCAACCCCACAGCCCAGGCGGTTGCACCTCCTGGCTGGGGCGGTTGCACCTCCTGGTGCAATCTGGGTCCGAATGGTTCACTCCATTCGGCCCACTTTGAATCTTTTCAGGGGCCCAATTGCCCCAAGATTAAGCTAATGGGATCACCTCCCATTTTCATGCTTAATCATCATGCTAACTACGATTAACTCTAAGACAACTTCTGCAGCTTTGCTCCGATGCGTCAATCGCTTCTTCCGGCGAGTTTCCGGCCAACTTCCGTCGATCAACCGATAACCCTCGGTGATCCTTCTGCGGACATCCGGCATACTCCTGGACTTGCGACGATCCACTTGGCGAGTTCCGACGAGCTTCGCTTGGCAAGCTTCTGGACTTCTCGGATCTGTTCACGCTGAACCTCCGACGACCGTCCGAACTTCCGTCGAACTCTCGAACTCCCAACGTGATCCTGATCTTGACTCCGGGGCAACACCTGCTGCTTGTCTTACTCTTATCGTAGTTAATCCTGCACACTTATCTCAACACATAGATTAGATAACAAATGACAATTGACTTCATCATCAAAACCCGAGATTCAACAATAATCACTAGGAATTACTGATCTTTTATTTCTAGTAGATCTTCTTAATGTTGTACCAAAGGTTCCTTGAGGAACTTGTGCTTCAACTAGTTGTTCAGGAGTTTGTTGTAATTCCTGAACTGCTTGATCTATTAGAATACTATCAACAACTTGTGGAATTTCAATGATTGGTTGTTCAGCACTAGTTTGTACTTGAGGAGTACAAAGAACTATAACCAATCTATCAGTTGATGTGGAAGGTTGAGATTCTATATGATCATGTGCAGAAACTATGTTCCTGAAATGATCGCTCCCACTAATCACATCATCCTCAAGAAATTTAGCGTTTCTTGATTCCACAATCCTAGTTGTGTGAGATGGACAATAGAACCTGTAACCTTTGGACTTTTCGGCATATCCAATGAAATACCCACTAACAGTCTTTGGGTTCAGTTTCTTCTCTTGTGGATTATATATCCTGACTTCAGACGGACATCCCCAAATGCGCATATGTCGCAAACTCGGTTTCCAACCTTTCCATAGTTCAAATGGTGTCTTTTGGACAACCTTGGTTGGAACTCGGTTTAATATATACACAGCCGTTTTTAATGCTTCAGTCCACAAGAACTTAGGAAGATTGGAGTTGCTAAGCATACTCCGCACCATGTCCAATAATGTTCGGTTTCTTCTTTCTGCAACACCATTCTGGTATGGAGAACCAGGCATAGTGTATTGGGCAATAATCCCATGTTCTTGAAGAAACTTAGCAAAATGACCAGGTGCTTGTCCATTTTCAGTATATCTACCATAATATTCTCCACCCCTATCTGATCTCACAATTTTAATTTGCTTACCACATTGGTTCTCAACTTCAGCCTTAAAGACTTTGAAGGCATCCAATGCTTCATTTTTATTATGAAGCAAATATATATACATATATCGTGAGTAATCATCTATAAAGGAGATGAAGTATTTCTGACCATGTATGTCCATGTCTGGACAACATATATCAGTATGAATTATTTCTAATAAGTCTGAACTCTTATTAGCACCCCTTTTGGATTTATTGGTCTGTTTTCCTTTAATACAGTCCACACAAGTCTTAAAATTAGTAAAATCAAGAGTACTAAGTACCCCATCTTTAACTAATCTTTTAATTCTCTCTATGGAGATATGTCCTAATCTCCGATGCCATAATATAGAGGAGTCATCATTAATATTACACCTCTTAATGCCAGCGTGAACATGCATTGAACCTTGAGTATTATCATTTTGTAATAAAATACGGTAAAGACCGTCAAACAAAATATCATTCCCAACACAATCAAATTTATATAATAAACGAAATGATGTGTCTTTAAAATTAAAGGAATATCCAAATGGTACGAGTCTGGAAACAGAAATTAAGTTTCGTGAGAAACTTGGTACATAAAAGGTTCTTTCCAATTTTAAAACAAAACCACTACTTAAAGTTAAAATGCATGTTCCAATTGCTTCCACACGTGAGCCCATCTTATTTCCTGATAAGATGCTTTGCTTACTTCCCACTGGCTTCCTTAGATTTTGCATACCCTACAAAGAGTTTGCAATATGGATTGTTGATCCAGAGTCAATCCACTAGGTGTTAATATTAACATTGACCATATTAGATTCATAACATATATATGAGGTTGGTTTACCTTTCTTTTCAAGCCATTGTTGGAATTTCGTACATTCCTTCTTCATGTGTCCCTTTCTTTTACAAAAGAAACACCTTGCTTCTTTCTTGATATCAGCTTGGGGTGGTATTTTACCTTTTCCCTACTGATAAGCTTTTTGATTGGCTTGATGTTTGTCAGTTTTGTTCTTCCCTCGAGTGGTTACCATCAATGCACTCTCACCCAATTCCATTACTAGCCTCTCTTCTTCTTGAACACACATGGTCATTAATTCATTAATCGACCATTTGTCCTTATGTGTATTGTATGAAATTTTAAAAGGGCTATATTGAGGTGGAAGGGTGTTCAGAATATAGTGCACCAGGAAGGATTCTGACATATTAACCTCAAGTTTCTTAAGTTGAGCCGTAATATCTCGCATTTGCATTATGTGCTCACGCACACCCTTTATGTTGGTGAGTCTGAGGGATGAAAATTTCATTATAAGGGTGCTTGCTAGTGCCTTATCCGAAGTGATGAATTGTTCATCGATAATCTTTAGCAAGTCTCGGACATTTTCATGCTGGTCAACAGAACCACGTATGCCAGCAGTTATCTTAGTTTTGATAAACATCACGCTGAGCCGATTGGATCGCTCCCATCGCTCATATAACGCGATCTCAGTTAGAGTGCTGGTATCAGTGACTATAGGTGGTTCATCTTTTCTAATAGCATAATCAATATCCATCCACCCTAAATGGAGGAGAACCCTCTCCTTCCATATCTTATAGTTATCACCACTAAGTTCGGGAATATCACATCGAATATCAGAGAAATTAACAGTTTGAGAAACTGCATAAAATCAAACATGCTTATGTCAAAATTTGAAGCTTAATAAACTAAAATACATGTTTTACCAATGTGAAACATGCCAAAAATATGAATCTCATGACATAAAAATTGCCTGTGGGCTAAATTCTTAATTCAAATAGATTCAAATGAACTTTATGATAAAACTATCAAATTATATTCCAATTCATAATTCCTGTGGGTAAATTATGAAAATAATTTGATATTTTATCCTGATTAATTATATTAAATATAATAAAAGATCCTGTGGGATAACAATTATTATATAAAATATAATCAGTCACAATCCGATGTCTAATTACTTATGTGATCCTTATTTTAACTTTATATATAATTTTAATTAATTAAGGATGCTGTGGCTAATTCTTAATTAATTAAGATTATATGGATCACTAGACATTTTAAATATAAAAAATTTGCTCATATACATAATTTAATATAACTAAATATGCATACATAATATGAGCATTTTACTGACTAAAAATGTTGAAAATGATATTTCCTCATGATTTTCAATAAAATATATCAACAAGTTTCCAAGAAGAAATCAAAATCAAATCATTTTCATGGCATAAAAATGAAAACTTTTTTCATATCAAGGCAGAGGTCATTCGGCTCTGATACCAAATGTAAGAAATTTTGATGAAGCCAACTTGTGTTTCTAAATCATTGTAATAGAAACACAATAAAACTAATGCGGAAACGAAATAGCGTACCTCCAGCCATTGTCGCCAAGAATTTCTGTAGAGGTTTCTTCTTGAACTTTGGTTCTTCTCGGTTCAGAACTCTCGCTTTAGATGATGTAGGAAAGCCTTTCGCTTCAAAGAGATGATTGAACCAAGGGACCAAAATCCTCATGTATATATAGATGTTCTCCCATCAAGAACATTTATCATCACCAACTCATAACGTTCAAGAATTAATTCAAATTTGTAACGTTTGGACCATAATGAAGAACTTAATGATATTAAATATTTAATTTAATAATAACGATTTCTTACATAAAGAATAAGAAATTGAAATTATTTAAACCATAATAAATGAAGAAATTCATGATAATGAATTATGAATCTTAATAAGAACGGTTACGTTATTATTAAATAAGATATTTAATAATAACCGTTATATTTTTTAACTTTATATATAAAATGTAAGAAATTTTGATGAAGCCAACTTGTGTTTCTAAATCATTGTAATAGAAACACAATAAAACCGTTACATTTTGATAACCACAATAGTATACAAATTATTATGATACACTAACCACAATAATAGCTCACAATTCAGAAAAAGGAAGACAAAATCCTTTTATTAACCAAATCAATTGATACAAAAATCATAGTACCAACTTTTAAGTAGTTCCAACGTCATATACAGATGCAAACAAAGAACTTTTTTCTTGAAAGTTTTGAGTAGCATAATATCAAAAAAAATTACAAAAGAAATCCTTGGTAGTACTTCTCTCAGAGTCAGGTGCTTGTAGAGAGTGAATGATAATGATTTGATACATAAATATAAATATAAAATTATATGATAAAATAAGTTTTTAAATTTTTTTACCCATATTATCTGTTCGAGAAGCTCTTTTATCCAGAAATATTTGCAATTGAGTTGGGGGGTTAAATTGTCATTGTACTTTTACGTGTTGCCGAACGTACCCTCGTGATGGCGATGGGCGAAGGGTGGGGACGCGCGTCCGATTCGGTTTCACGCTCTGATGCTTCGCCGGGAAGTCAAGGTTGCGGATGACAGCGTGTCGTCGATGGATTCGGTGTCAATGCTGCTTGCTGTGTCACTTTCGACAGCGACTCTCAAATTATTTTTGGGTTGATTAACTTGGATCATCATGAGGTGTGAACAGTTTTTGGAGCTTTAGGATTCGTAATAGCATCAAGTTTACACGTCTCGCATTTAAGTCGGATTAAAGTACTTATTTTCAATGAAAATATAACGTGGTCATCTTGAATAATTTTACTATAAATAAAAAATAGTTGTTAACGGTTGTGGACAAATTACTTGATTGAGGATTTTTTTAAGGATATTGATGGAAATGAAAAAAGTTAAAATATTTGAAGATGGACATAACATGGGTTTAATCCAAGATTTTTTTTTTGGAATATTGATCCCAAATAACAAATTATAAGCAATGATGTAGGATAAATAAATAATATTTAATGAAAAATGGATATATGAAATACTAGCATAGTAATATAACTAAATGTAAGTTATCTTTTGGAGTGAGTACTATTAAGAGAACATGGTGTTGATATTCTAATTAAATCCGATGTGGTTTAGACTCATACGATCAAGATTGTCCAATGTATTTTTGAGATAAGAATATTAAGCTCCTAATATATCATATGCACGAAGATTATGATTACAATAAGTTTCCTAATATGATATTTTTGATACCCGAATTAGTCATTCGATACATAATAGTATGGATGTGAATAGTTCAAGAGAGCCCCCCTTCATTATATCGAAGATATATTTTTATACTTGATCACAGAGGGGTGATGATCTCTAATCGTCCTAATGATCCCCTCTTGATTTTTTATGTACATAGGCGACAAGGGGGGATAACCCCAAACTAACTATATTGGATTGTTTTTAAACTCTTGTCTATATGGGCATATGAGTGAAAGGTGACCTCGATCTTTTTCTCCGATCGATGACTCCACGTTATCAAATGACGATTAAGTAATAATATACTCCCTATCAAATATAAATAAATTATCATAACTTAATTTAGATTCGATCTACATTATGATGTTTTATGTAGCTTGCATCCCTTCGGTTCAAGTTTGAGGAAATAAAGAGAATATCCTATACTTAACAAACTCATCAACTCTTCTAATTATTCAATTCTTATTATTTTTATATAAAAATATATAATTTGGTATCCAAGAAATGTTCTTATCATATTTATAAAAGAAAAATGAACTAGATAGATTCCAATCATCCATCTCATTAAGATTATATACATGAGTATATATAAATATACATGTGTGACAACATTCAGCTAAATGTTAGTCGGGCTCATCACTTAAAGCATAGACGTGAATAAAAAAATTATTCTTTAAAATATATTTAATTTAAGAAATAAAATTTTGACCGTTAAATATGAATAAAAGCCTTTTGGTTATAGTTTTGAAGCCAAAATACATTCCAAATTTTTTTTCTTTGATTTCTTATTGATTTGACCATAAAAGGTTATTTCAAGGAGCTAATTAGAAGTTACAAAATTCTTCTATAAAACTTAGTTAGATTCCAAAAAAAAAAAAAGGATCAATCGGATGGACATTCTGACGTGGATCAACGATCAATTTCGATATTAATAATATATAAACATACATATAATTTTAATTTCCTGCTAATAGTATTCTTTTTATTAAAAAATAAAAGCTATATTTTGCTGGACTGAGTTGTGCTCATTGGCAGTCTCGTTCTTCGTGTACTCGGTTCCATGGAAATATTGCATTCTGTAGTTAGTCTATGAGCATCAAAATTTCAAGCCTGTTTAGCTATAATACTGGGAGCTTGTGTTGATCAAAGATGGTGTTTCACACATTGCTCTGAGCTACACTTGTGGTTATCAATCTGCTATCTTCTGCAGCTTTTTGCACTATTCCTTCTGTCTGCATGTCTAATTTGATTCACTCCAAAGATCATCTCATATGACAGAGGATGCGACAGCAATCTATGTTACCTGCAGTCAGGGCTTTAAATTTAGTTGACAACCTGCTGTTATAACTTTTAATCTTGAGGCTGTAACAGTGTAGATTTTTATGAGCTTGGTTATAGGTACCATGGTGGTATTACACTGCCAAGGTTTCACTTGTTTCCATTCTCATGGAGGCTGTTTCTGTGATGACATTGGTCATTCACATGCAAATCTCTGTAATCCCTATTCAGTGATGTTTTAATGATGGTATGGTGTTGTTCTGAACTGACATTGAGGCCTAGCAGTCGAAATGGAATTGTGATAGAATGTATTCAAGCGTTGTGATTCCAATTAATTCATTTATCATGAAAAATTATAAATATTTTCGCCGATGCCGCGAACAAGATTAGTGTAAACTTGATATAAATGGGTCATCAAGTCAGTCTTAGGTTGCTTTGAACAGGTTGCAAACATATGGAGCTTCACTATGGACACTTAATACTGAATTAACAGCTGAAGTGCCTTCTTCTTTGTTCCAAACAAGAGGGGCTGACCAAAAGTTGTGGTATTTGACCGGCAAGCTCATGGTGGCATTTAAGCAAACATTTATTTCACAGTTCTCCTTAGCTGCTAATTCTGACGCAAAGAAGATGAAACCAAGTGGCTCTGCTAAATTTGATGATCTTAGATAGTGGAGCAAGTCGGCTGCTTTCTACTATACTTTCCAAGTCTCTTTTTTTTTCCACTGCCAATCTTCTCCAGCCACCCAACACTCCATATGATCATTGTCACCAAATTCTCAGATGAGATATGCTTGCTTTGAACCCAAAGCAGATTTCTCTTCAAGGAAATTTCTTGGCAATGGAGTGGAGTCGTAGGTATGACTTCCACCTGCATTTATCTTTTTGACTAGCTCAGCAGCTGTGATGTTACCCATTAGCTCAAAGCTGACCATCCTCGTATGATGACAACTCAACTGGGAGTGTAAAGATGCCACTTTTCTGTCAGTTCTGCAACAGGTTAGGCCTGCATGCTTGGCATGGCCAGACTCAATGCTGTAATGCACTGGAGCTCAGTAGGAAGATGATGCAGTGACAAGGTGTTGGAATGCAGATCTGATGTAGGAACTTTTTGAGGCAGTATATTGTTTAGAATTGGATCAGCACTGCGTATATAATGCTTAGCACAGTAATCTAATAAGTAATTCAATCAGCTCAAAAGGAGCGTATGCAGTTCGACAAAGTACATATCATTCTCCTACTCAACTATATTTCGACCATTATTGCAGCGGAAATTGAACATCGGAATTTATTGTAAGCTGAGATTTCCATGAATGCCTTCCTATGCTCCATTCATGAGAGGTCTCCTAATCTCCCATGCCTTCAGCTCAGAGACTTTGACGTCCGCTGATCCATTGTTGAACACGAAGAGATGAGCATCTTTTCCGATGGCTAAGCTGGGATAAACTCTGGATGTAATGCATGTCTTGCCATCGGCCCCAAAGCTCTCCACTACAGAGTGATCGATCTGCATGGCACCGAGAGCACAGAGCAGAACATGCTTCAGCTAATCCAACAAGCTAAAAGAAAAGGAAGGATAGAAGGCTAAAGATTCATCAACATACCAAGCTCCTCAAAGAGATCTTGCCAGTTTTAGCTATATCCACATCGACATAGCCCGCAAAGGTCGGCCTGTATAGATTTGGCCTCATGGAGGACCTGTTTGAGCAACATAGATGAAGAATTGGTTACTGATGGAAACCGGTTTTGCATCGGCAATTAGTCGATGATCCAAACTTGATAGGAAGAGAATCTTATTGGTGCATCAGAGATCAACATCTGGACCACAGTGGTGATTACGTGTGGATGAACTGGTAAAGTGGTAGATGGAAGGTCGGAGAAGGATGGCCGACCTGGTAGGATCATGGCACATGAGGACCACATGCTTGTGTTCAGCTTTGAAGATCCTGAAGAAGACAGCCGTCTTCTCTTCCATGTTGGCTGAAGCCAAAACCAGGAGGCCGAATGGCCCGACCCCACCCTTGACGTCCGCCCTCTTCCGGCCACAGAGTGCTTCGGCATCAGTCGCCCAGGACGGATCAAAGGCCTCAGCTTTTTCCAAGCCTGAGACTTCGAATGCTACCTCCACATCCGCCTGCACCGTAAAAGAACACATCACTCGATGAAGAAGAGTGGAACAAGAAAGCCAGTAGAGTCCAAAAGAACACAATTCTTCAGCTTTCACTCGGCGGAAAAGTCTGTACCTGTTTGGATTGACAGAAAAGCGAAGAACAACTCAAGAAAAGAATTAAGTCTATCAAACATAATTAATTAAACGTACTTGCGAGGAGTTTATTCCTTCCACTTCAAAGGAGTTGCCACCCGAGACTTTCTTGTGCTCGACAACAACGTGTTTGCCTCTGAGGGATTCGAGCTCTTCGATTGGCCACTGGATAAGCTGTCGACCGCTGCTATCCAGCCAAATGGTTCTCGGAATAGCCTACGATAAATTCATCAAACACAAAGCGAAGATCCAGTCGATCGAAGTCTGTGGAAATCATGTGTCATGAACACTGCTGCAGCTACGAGACCGACCTGGATTCCAGCCCAGCCCTTAGCTACGTCGACGTCCTTGGCGTCCGACTCGTTCGCCCACCCCCACAAGATCCTCCGCTGCTTCTTCGGATCGAAGAACGTCTTGGAGGCGTAGAAGTTCCCATAGTCATACCTCAAACCAGTGTGATCGTCCGCCGACGTGTTGTCCGGCACGTACTTGTCTTGGTAGTGGTAGTATTTCCCCAGCGTGTAGTACTCGTACCTTCGCAGGTCCAAGCTGACCTTCAACACATGCTTCACGCCGTCGCCGTACGCGGACGTGTCCAGCCCTCGCCTCCCCTTCACCGCCACCGGGTAGAAGTCCGGGCACTCCCACATGCCGGTATCCTTGACCGTGTGCAGCGGGTGCTTGGCCTTGACCCAGTGCACGAAATCCCTGCTCCGGTACAGAATGGCCTTCCCCCTCCGGTTCCACTTGCTCCCCACCACGAGCTTCCAGTGCGTGCCGGGACCGCGCCACGCCGTAGTCGGGTCGCGGAACGCGCTGGCGTTGATGCCGTCGCCAGGGGCGATCACCGGGTTGTAGTCGGGCTTGACCCACTCGCGGAGGTAAGGGTCGGACAGATCCTTGGGGTACGCAACGTTCTGCAGTTGTCTCTGCTGGGGGTCGATGCCGGTGTAGAAGATCGCAGGCCTGTTGCCGGGGAGGACGGTGGCGGAGCCGGACCAGCATCCGTTGATGTCGAATGGCTTGCTGGGGCGGATGGCCGGGTCGAGTGCTATCCAGTTGACGAGGTCGGTCGACACCGAGTGGGCCCACACGATGTTACCCCACACGGAGCCATTGGGGTTGTACTGGTAGAAGAGGTGGTAGACGCCATTGAAGTACATGGGTCCTGGTTTGGTTGCTCGTCCATTAGCTTCACGAATCCATATGTGACCAAGAAAGGTTCAGAGGAAGAGGATGATACCATTTGGATCTGGTGCATTGGATGATGATCCCATTTGGGCACGTCCATGGAGAATATGACAACGACACAAAAAACCACATCAGTGTTGGCATTCGATTGAAACAAATCTGACCAATACAAGGTGTAAATTCTAGCAGCTGTTCATTGACAATGTCAAGGGCATTATCCATTACAAAACAATGCAAAGATACTGTGGAGCTGCAGAAAAGGGCGGCGTAAAACAAGGGTGGATCGGTTTCTCTTACGTGGTGGTCTCGGATTCCTCTTTGCTTAATCCACCGTTAAAAAGACGTTGATTAGATGCTTAAACGGTAGAGAAGAAATCTTAGCAGTCTAACGAATCGCGTAACACTCGATTACGTGGGGAAGTTAACCCCAAAATAATACCAACACGGGTTACCCGGCGGATCCAGTTCCGGCGGGACCCACAGGCGCACTGTAGCCCCGAACCAGGCCCCCGGCTAACATGCGCCGCCGGCAGAGCACGCCTCCATACATCAAAGAGGAGGAGGAGGAGGAGGAGAGGAACGTACCGTTGATCCAGTTCCTCGGGGGCTGGAAGTGATACCCAGTCCTCAGCCTGTTGTCGACGACGGAGGCAGGAACAGATTGGAGGGATGCAAACTCCACATGGGAGGCCTCCACCACCGCCCCTCGCCTCCTCTCGGTGGCCCAGAGGAGCCAATGCACAAGAACCACCACCAACCACGGGGTCGACCAAGCTCCGCTCGGCCTCCCCATCCCCATCCCTTCGCCCTGCAACCGACCACCAACCAAGCAAATCAGGAAGACGAAGATTACTTGAGAAGAAGACTACAGCCAAGAGAGGGAATGGTTGGGAGAGGAGAAGAGTGGCCTTTCGGGGGTATATAAGGCGAGGAGGAGGGCACTGTTGACTTTTCCCATTTTAATTTTACTACTGCTACTATTATTATTATTATTTATTAAAACCACCTCCCTAATTTTATTAATATGATGTTCTCAGTGGCTAAATATATTTTTTATATTTTAGAAAAAATATATTCGGATTATTAATATACGTTCATACCAATCCTCGATATATACGGCATTGACCGTACCGACCCTGTTATCTTGCTTCTCTTTGTTTCTGTCACTCTCACACGGTCAATGTCTTTGACAAAGATGGGTAACTATAAATTCTAAAAATATAATATGTTTATGAACTGTATTATCTCTTTCACGTTCATCAAATATTCGATGAAATAATTACTAAATCTTAATTATTATAAGCTAAACATTGATTCAATAGCTACTTTGCTATGCAACTCCAGCTTTTCTGCTAAAGTTAGCTTTTTTTTGGGGGTTCGATAACAAAGAACAGATGATTTGCAGGAGAAGCGACTCAAGCACATGAGAATATGTTCTTCATTAAGATAACAAAGGGATTGATTCTGATGTTTAAACCGTTAATGTAAGTATATACACTCTTATAATGCGATAATAAAAGTAAACAAACCACAAAAAGAAAGATAAGATAGATGGAGATGTTGAGAAAAAATTGATTGGGTCAACGTCGGTGGATGTTGAGGATTCACAGGCAGAAATCAGTAAATTAACTAATATTTTATTTGCAGATCTAGAGGAGGTATTTTTTATTTTTTTAATCTTTTGCCGATTTGTTTATTTAATCTTCAACGAAATATCCTAAATATAGTAATTGTAATTACATTAAGGATTTTTTCTTTACTTTTTGAAAATTTCCATTGGACGTTATTATTTCGAAAGGTTTTTAAAATAATATTTTTTATAAAATAATATTTTTCTTGTGAATGCTTAAAAAAATATTTGTTTTAAACATGATATTATAAAAAAAATAGATTTTTTTCTTTTCAAATGATTATATTAATCACTAAATCTAATATCATAAAACGCACATGAAAATGCATCCTATAAAATATAAAACAAAACTATCAGTAGCGACAAAAAAAAAAAGGAATCTTTAATGTAGCATCGGTCTTATCTCCCCCAATCCTTCACATCATACTCATATCCAAAGAGAATTCAGATCAAACCTCTCTTTCTCTTTCTCGGAAACATGGTCATCATGCATCTCAGCTACATGAAGAATATTGTGATTGCTATGCTATCTTTCAAATGAAAGTTTTTTTGGCCGTCCACTCCTTTGAAAGAGAAGAGTGCTATGATCCAACAAGCACTCGTCTCTTCCAAAGGAAAAGAGAGAGGAAAGGAAGATGGTGTTTGAGCACCGGAGAACACCTCGACCACTTTTGTGGGTGGATGACGACTGTCATCGTTTATCCTTTTGTCTTAGAAAAATAGTTGACAATGATAAGGCCAGCAGTGCCAACTCCTGATATCATCGATAGTCTCTCTTGGACTCTAATGTTCATTACATAAGGAAATGAGTTCATTTATATCTGTGCTGATGGAGGATTGTTACCTTTAGGAGCTCATAGCATGCTGTATGAAGCTATTAATTTATTGAAGCATGTCTCGACATATCTTGTGTGATGATCTAGATTTGTTCACGGAGGATTTAGTCAAAGTTTGGCCATGAGATTATTATTGTGCTTGATTTTAACAAATTAATTGTGTGTTTTTTGTCATTCACTTTGAAAGAGAAAGAGGGCTACGATCCAAACAGCACTCGTCTCTTTCAAAGGAAAAGAGAGAAAAAGAAGATGGTGTTTGAACACCGGAGAACACCTCGACCACATCCGTGGGCGGATCACGACCTATCCTTTTGATTTAGAAAATAGTTGGCAATTATAGGACAAGTGGTGCCAACTCCTGATGTCATCGATAGTCTCTCTTGTACTTTATTCATCGATAGTAATGAATAACATATTTGGTCCTAATCCTAGTCTTTGATTCATCTATTACTATGGTCTTAAAGAATTACAAATAAAAATATAATTAAAAATGATAGAAACAATATCTGTTGCTATTAGATATTTATAGCCTGATTATAAAAAACTGTAAACCCTTATCCGCAAAGCAAAGTCACTTTTTGTTGTAGTATTTATTTTACGTCTATCTCTCGTTTATCGAATCCTGCAAAGTTACGTTAGGGTATGTCCGATAAAATTCTTCTTATGCTTAAGTTACATGAAGAGTTAAGTTATTGGATTAATTGAATAAGAGTGACAAAGTAAAAAGCATTAACTAAATGAGAGGATTTTTTTTTAATTTTGGAATGCACCTAAGGGGATCTTTTATAGTGTGGCTTTGAGGACTATCATGCTTGTAGGCGTGTATTGATATTATGGATGATTTCGTATATTCTTCGGCTTTAGTAGAATAGTGTTACGATGAATTTGAGGAATGTACAAAAGACACCATATAGTTAATAATGTTTGGGAGATGATGTCATATTCCATTACATATGATAAAAATACTGGGTATATGATATCGATGTGTCAATTACCTAACATCGAGGTGTTGCCTGCTTGACAATAAGGTATTCGCCACTTAATATTGTGATGTTGATTATTTGACATCTCGACCTTCCCACGTCGATTACACATAACTAACGACAAAGTATTTATCACATCATTAATTTTCTAATAATTTATTTAAGACTCAAATTAATGAACAGAATTGATGATGAATTAGCTGAAGCTTTTACTCCGCTACTCAACAAATCTAATCCGAATTTTATAACTACGATACAAATAACCTTTCCAACCAATCACAAATACAATTGCAAGATCAAATGTATGATAGGAGCATAGAGAAACAGGAAAAATGAGAATGATGATCAACATGTCTTGGTGGCGAGACTGCATCCTCCCAATCGGAATCCACAGCAGTCTCAACCATCATCAACCCCACAGCGTTCGTTGTATCCCACTCTTTCTTTCATGTGGCCTCTATTGCTTCTCCATCCCTGCAATGAGACACCCCTCTTTCTTCTGTCAGGTCACAGGCGATGAGGATTGCCACCTAATTTGTGCTGCAAGCAAGCCCTGCAAAATCCTACCAGTAGTCGGAGTAACACAGAATAATAGCTCATGCTGAGTGCATGCTTTGAGTACTTTTAGTAGGCAGAGACCAACAAGGATTAGAGGCTGTGAATGAAGCCATCATCCCAACATCATCATCATGTGTGTTCGTGGAGTGAATGTCTTTGATGACAATTAATGTGAAGTGACTTTTTGATGATGATCGGAGATATTTCATGTATCGATTTATAATGGGAAGACTCCATAGATATTCCAAATGCTAAATCAAATTCTATATTTAATTATACATAAATGTATGATAGGAGCAGAGACTAATGATAAAATCAGGTTTTATATAATGTATTATTTTTCACTTATATGGTTTCTAAATGTTAAAAAATTGATCTTATAGTTAATCCTAAATCAAAATTCCTAATTAGCCCCAATATCTAATTAGAGAATAGAATATTTAATTACCTATAGATTAACATAATAAACTTGCTCAATATAATATTCTAATTCCCTGCCCGCCCTTCAAACATTTGAATTTAAATCATTTGCCCGTTGCCATCCAATCCTTCTCTTCGAGCTTTACCTTTTTGTACCACCACCACCAGTCACAGTATCTTTTTCTCTGCAAAAGAGGAGGAAAGCTGTGGATTTTGCCTTTCCCAACTCCTCCCTCAGCCTTGAGATGCAGGAAACCTGCAGCTGTTCTTTTAATGTTGCTCGATTGGCTCCATCGGAAGCAAAGAGGAGGAGGGAGGAGATCGACCAATGCCATGACAAGCAGCAGAATGAATGTGTGCTTGTGGCACCCAACGATGCCCACAAACATATGTCATCGACTTGTAAATCGAAGCTGTAGATCTACTGTCATCCTGTCTGCATCACTGCAAGCTGGCGACATAGAATCAATCCCTTCTCTGTGTGTGCCATTTTGCCGAACCGCATGCAAACTTGTGATCAGGGGTTGAAGTGAACCCAAAGTTAGAGCAATGTATGTGTGCGTGATGAATGATCCAACAGTGAAGCTTTAGATAAATCGCTGGCTGGGCCATGGCTGTCTGTCTGTTGACTGTGTTCTTTCCATGGTGGTTTACCTGCTGGCTATTATGCACCACTAGAGGATGTCCCTTGCAAGGAATCTCATCTCCTCTGTGAACAAAAGCTTCTTCACCGGTGCTTCTTCGTCTTCTTTTTGTGCCCTGTGCCAATCATATCTAATGGATCCATCATCTCTAATCCTCATGTTTTGCATCTGATCTTATCAATCAACATCAGGAAACACAAAAGTCAGAACTCTTGGGCTGTTGCAGCCTAACTTGGCCACAACCTTAAAGCTCATAGCTTAAGGTAACCAAATCCAATGCATTCAGTGCATCATTCATTATCCAAGTGGCATCAAATACAAAATCCTCTTTCCAGCCTCCGTCTCTGTGACTCTGTGGACTCTGTTGTCTCTAAACCCAACTCGCCCACTGTTCAAGGAATTAATTAGCACAAAAAAAGAGCAGTTCTCGAGGAGCCTTCCCAACCTTCAAATCTACTTCTTTTGTTCCTTTCCATGGCCCCCTCACCCGTTCTTTCCATTCTTCTCCAATAGCCTCCCATGGCCAGCCAAGAAAGGGAAGAACAGAATATATAACGAGCAAGTTATGATTCCCACGTCCCACCGCTTCAAATCCTTCCTTCAATCCAACTCCTCCTCAAAAATAATCCCCCCCGCCCCCCTCCCCTCCCTACTCTCAGATCCGTCCCTTTCTCCAAGCTGGAGGAGGTGAATTAGAAGTGCCTAGAAATCCAATCTGCTTCCGGTCATTGTTCTAAAGATTCGATTTTTGGCTTGCCATTGCTCTCGAAAATCCAATCCTTGTTACTTATTTTCTTTTTAATTCTGGAATTTGTATTTGGCCCACCCCCCACATCCTCCTCTTCGGCTTCCATAATACCAAGCCATGGCTGAAGTGCTACGGTCCCCATCGCATTTCCCTTCGTCTCCAAGACGCGCCCTTTCTTGCGAGCCGAATGATGGCTCCATTGGGCTTTTAAGCCCTTCCAACGGCTGCGGAGAGGGCGAGGAGAAGGAGGGGAGGCGTGGTGGTGCTGGTGGCGCCTCAGAGAGGAAGAGGGGAAGGAGTCGGAGGGGAGGAGGAGGAGCCGAGGTCGAGCCCGTGGGGGAAGAAGAGGAGGAGGAAGAGGAAGAGGAACAACAACAGCTGTCTGTGTTGGCGTTGCTGCTGACGGTGTTCCGGAAGTCGCTGCTGGGGTGCAAGACGGACGGCGCCGGCGACGAGGACTTCGGCTCGATGGATATCGGGTGGCCCACCGACGTGCGGCACGTCGCCCACGTCACCTTCGACCGCTTCCACGGATTCCTCGGGCTGCCCGTGGAGTTCGAGCCGGAGGTTCCCCGCAGAGCCCCCAGCGCAAGGTCTGCTCTTTCCTTGTTCTTCTGCTGAGATTGTGCTTCTTTTCTTGGCCCAAAAAAAAGCGACCTTTTGGTTGTTTTCTTGCGTTATGAACAATTTATGAGCTTTAGAAATAGTTAGCAACTTTCCTACTGTTGTAGAATAATACATGTGGAAATTTGCTTTGATCTGCTGCTCTTTTCCTTTTTATAGGAAGATCTTTAGATCATCATAATTTAAATTGGGTCTTTGTCTCCAAAGAAAATAATTGCTTTTATTGTGTTATGAACGACTATACTATGCTTTGGGGTTGAGAACATCTCCCGTTGTCAGAAGTAGGAGGACATTTGGACGCCAGTATCTTGGGGTAATTCTCAAGTGGGTATGAAATGTATAGGATCCAATGAAGTTATTTTGACTTTATGCCTGATTACTATGTTGATGATCAACAATATTATGCTCTCTGTTCATCACTTCATCTACAAATCTACATGCTTATACTAATCTGATGCCATAGAAAACACGAGCACCAGTTTTGTTTCTCATCACCTATCAGTCATACCTATCGGTCATTTGGTAGGTTCATTGTTTGGATTACGAGCTCTCTTGTAACTTCTTTGCATACTATTTTGGTCCATCATTGTCAGTTCCAGCTTTCAACTTTTGTAACCTAGTTCAAGATTCTTTTATCACCGTTCTTGGGTTAAGTCTTCACCTTTTGTGACCGTTCACCAGGAAATTTCAGCTCCTCTTAGTCATTTGCTCCAAGGAGAACTAACGATTTCTTCTTGAATTAATTTCTATATTTTCACACTGACTTGTTCATCCAGAAAGCTATGATGTCATATCGCTTACGTCTATGACCATATCTGATGTTAGTCTATCTTCAAATGTGATCTTTCTGAATTAAAAATTGTGTACCCATAAACAAACATCTGTTGACGGTAAGAACTACAAATATCCCTTGAACATATAGGAAACAAAAGAATCTACAAGTTCATATACTTCAACTATGTGATGAACCTATCTAGTAAGAGCATGGAAACATCGACACTACTCCAAGTGAAAAGTTACTGTTTAATTGGTCATGTCAGGTTGTTGCTGATTCATACCATCATGCCATTTGCATGTGTTGTGAAGATGTCAAAACTGGTTGAAAGAACTTAGCCCCATTGATCTTTGTACAAGTCACATGATAAGTCACCCAGATTGAATGTATGACAACGAAGCATCTGTTGACAAAACCTGAAAAACTCATTCGAATAAAATCCTGTTTAAAGAACTATGATGGCAACACTCTATATTTTGTAATCCATGTCAATTTCAGTCGTGTGTCACATGCACTGAGAGCCGTTTGTGGTGCATGTTATCTGATATTATTGGTGTTCACAATTTAAACATAGAAAGAAATAATGGTGTGAATTACAACTCATCATGTAATTTCTCTTTCGTCCTTAATATTTATGTGATTAATAATATAGAGAAAAGGTGGATCAAAGTTTTTGTTGATTGTTTGTACTTTGGCGCATCTTTCATACTGTTGTGTGGAGTATGATTATGGATCCACGTACAGTCCAAACCTAAAATGATGATCACGTTGGAAAACACATGCAACACACAGAGTTCAGAGGGCAAGTGTTTGAACCATAATGGGTCCTGTGGATGCATATAAATTACGAAGGGATTAAGACTGTCCGACATCATTATGTTTCAAAGGAAAATCCTAAGATCTTACATGTATTAGGGATTTGTCACAGGAATGGTTGAAAGTAATTCGTTCCTCGGAACTTTAAGAGACACCCATAAAGAATTTTAGCTCATAATATTGTTGTTGTTCAAGGTTCTACGAGTTTGAATATTTCTATTGTCCCCTTGAATATTTCTGTTCATGTGTTTATCCTTGCTTCTTATTCTTGTCGTCATGTTAGCTTTTGTCCATTCTCTATAAAAAGCTAACTCAATCCATGAATTCTACTGCAGTGCAACTGTCTTTGGTGTTTCTACTGAATCTATGCAGTGTTCATATGATGCTAGAGGCAATAGTGTTCCAACCATCCTTTTGCTGATGCAAAGACGTCTTTACGAGCAAGGCGGCCTTCGGGTATAATTGCTTATTCTAATTAGTCATTGTAATACTTCTTTGAGCCTGAAACTTGATCTCAATGAAACTATGCAGTCAGAAGGAATTTTCAGAATCAACGCTGATAATAGCCAAGAGGAATATGTCAGAGACCAGCTAAACAATGGAATAGTGCCCGAGGGTATTGATGTGCATTGTCTGGCAGGTCTAATAAAGGTATACCTACAAACTTTCCCTATGCCTTTCCTACTCAACCATTGCATGGTCTCTCTGTGCTGCATACATTGCATTGTTGTCTACTTGCTAATCTGCTGCAAGTTTTGAAAAGACAAAAATACATCTGATCTGATTTTTTATAGATCTAGAGGCAACATCATTTTGTTTAAAAATGAAATAGCGGCAAAAGTCGTCCTTACTAGTTCAATTGACATTTTCTGTATCACTATATCATTCCTTCTTTCTGATAGATACTTGATTTTGGATTAACAAATATACGTCGCGAACATGCTTTTCCAAACAAACTGATCTTCCTCAAAATTTCATATTGCTTAATTCCACATTTTCTTTTCTCTGTTGCTTATGTAGGCCTGGTTTAGAGAACTTCCTACTGGAGTGCTCGACACTCTTTCAGCAGAGCAGGTGATGCAGTGCCAAACAGAAGAGGATTGTGCTCGGCTTGCTAGGTTGCTGCCTACAACAGAGGCTGCTCTATTGGATTGGGCTATCAATTTGATGGCCGATGTTGTCCAAGAAGAACAAGAAAACAAGATGAATGCACGCAATATTGCCACGGTGTTTGCTCCAAACATGACTCAGGTAATTAATGGTAAATGCATTTTTTTTTTCAGAAAAAAGAAAAACCTATTGAGATCTCATAGCTCTACCAAATGACTTTTGCAAGTCATTTTGGAGAGTTCAAGACAAGTCTGGAGGAATGGTAAATGCATTTCACTTTCAACCACTTATTCTTTCAGTTGCTTTAGAGCCCAAGTAGCAGGATTCCCCCCTTTCCCTACTTTTCATGATTGCTTTTCATGCGCAAAACATATTTTCTGCTTCCCACAGGCTGCAAACTGAAACTTGTACATTTGTTTATCATAATTCTAGATGGCAGATCCTTTGACAGCGTTGATGTATGCGGTGCAAGTGATGAATTTTCTTCGAATGCATATCTTGAAGACACTAAAAGACAGACAAGAACCCACTTTAGAGGATGCTTCGGTTTCTAATACAGATCCATCTGATGACAATGGTCATGACAGCCCTCAGATTCATCTTGCGACCGGTCGTGATGAAGCAACTGAGCAAGTACATGTCACCCATGAACCTGTTCTGGATAGTCTCGCTCGAATTCCTGAAGAAAAATCTGCAGAAGATGAGGCAGCCGATAGTCCTCAGCCCTCACACGACGATACTGCCTCTCGAGGAGCTGCATTGCATCCGACTACCGAAAACTATGCAGAGAATTCAGCACCATCTGGTGGTTCTTCATCTAGAGGCCAGGAGTTTGCTGCTAATGATCACAATTCAGTTCATTCAAACTGTCGTAGGAAGAAGACAGGCCGGTTGAATAGCCAGAATCACAGGAAAGGGAGAAAGGCAAAGGCACAGACTGCCAGCCGAGCTTCCTTGCCAGCTGAGAAGTCAAAGGTGGAGCGTATCGTAAGTCGTATCGACTCAAAGGTCGAGCGTGTCGAGGCATGGCGGTGAAGCCGTTCTTTCCTCTTTTCCTTGTCTAACTTGTATGTGATGGTAGGCTTTGGGCATTGTGGATTTGCTATGGATGTTTGTGTTTGTATTTGGGGGATCTGCTGATAACTTGGAAGTTTGATTGCAAAGAGACAAGACTTTGTGTATGATTTCAAGCATATTGGATTATGACTTAGCCTTGAATCAAACAACATAACCACATCTACAGTTGCTTGATGGAGTAATTGTCGTGGCTGATGCATGAACAGAAATCATGTGACAAAGGAGGGGGTAATGACAAAATGCATATACATCCTCTCTCTCTCTCTCTCTCTCTCTATATATATATATATATATATATATATATATAATATTTAAATTTTAGAGGGATATGGAATATAGATATAATATTAACATTTGGAGGGGAAAATATGCTAATTTTAAAATATATGCTATAAACAATAGGAGAAGTTTTTTTTGCCTTTTATTTTTATTTAAAATTCTGATCACTGGAAGATTAATAAACATTTGATGGCATGTCCCTGACCGTCCGATCGCAGAAGTGGATCATATCAGTTTTGAGGGGTGTATAAGAATAACATAAATTGGTTTAGGCTTTTTTGATAAATTGCGTACTGGAATATTCCAAGCCTCGAAAGATATTTACGCCCCGGTTTACTAAACCGCTCGAGAGTAGCGGTTCGTCGGCTGGCCCGGTTTACTCCATCCTTATCCATTCCGGTTTGTTCTCGTATAAATTGGACTCCCTCTCGTGGGTCCTCTTAGCTTCTGGTCTGTCGTCTGTGGTCGCGAAGCAGGTCGTCCATGGCAATGAGATCCGCCACCGCCCGCGTCCCTCGGTTGTGGAGGCCGGCGATGGAGAAGCTGGCTCGGAGGAGCCCTCGTTTCTTTAGCGACGACAGGGGTCGGATCCTCAGCGAGGAGGAGCGAGCTGCCGAGAACGTCTACATCCAGGTGAGTGGCCCTTGCTGCTGTCTCGGTAGCCTTTGTCGGAGCCTTCTTGGTCTTGATCGGGGGATGTGTTCGTGTGGTCTGACTGGGCTGGTTTTGTGCGTAGAAAATGGAGAGGGAGCGGATGGAGAAGCTGAGGCGAAAGGCGGAGAAGGAGAGGCTCGAAGCCGAGAAGGCCAAGTCCGAGAAAGTAAGCAAAATTTTGGGCTTCCTTTCTGCTTTATTTTGTAGCTTTCGTTCTCTAGTTAAGTTGATCAGCGTCAGATTTCTATCATATGGATCGTAGGTAAGCCATAAGCAGCTAATCTGTGCTCTCTGTTTGGAAAATTTGAGTATTTGGCTTTCTGATAGCTTCCAGGATTGTGAAAATGATGTTTTTCTTAGAGATTTAGGGCTTCCATACTTCTTTAACAAGAAAAAGGTGGGGTTTTGTGTCTGGGGATGTGGTTGCTATCAAAGAGGTTTGAGGTTTATGATGATTGCAACAACTTAGCAAAAGCATATTTTGAGTTGGAAAAAAGGCGAAAAACTGGAATAAAAGAGGGGATGCTATGGAGTACATCGGAACATGGTAAATTGGGTGGACTTCGAACTTGGTTTCTAGTCAAACATGTCACTCAAAGGGAACACTCTTTTATATGTGATAGAGCTGTAATAACTGTACCCTCTAGTTTTGGACACCATCTCAACACTTCGGCTCATAATAGTGTGTAGTTAAGCTCCTGCAACATTCTACAACAATAAACAAGGGGAAAGCTTTAAGGGGTCACATCACATCATTGATTTTTCTGGAGATGATATATCTAAATTTGTCATAGAGATCATGCTGTCCGTTGTTGTTAAATTCAGTGATATCCTCTTTATGTAATTTAAGTTGAAGAAAAAAAAATTGATTATTTTGTCATTTTTGACCAATTAAGCATCTTCCTTTTATGGATATTTTAATCTCTTTCTTAGATCATTTTCTTTGGGAGGAATTGAAGAGGAGCCTTCAAAGAAGGATTTATGTCACAGTGTCCAGCCTTCTTATTAATATTGTTGTGTGCAAGTCTATTGTTAAATCTGACCCATTCAAGCTAATTGTAGGCCATACAAATTCAGAGCATATGACTTACATGCAACAGTCATGATGAGACGAAAATAACATCGTAAAGAATTCTTGATACCAGAAGATTACGAGATGGCTAAGCTATATAAATCAGTCCTTAGGTCTTCAGTGCCATAGAAATCAGAAAATACCTACGAAACAAGGGCTTGTCATCCGAAGTGGTGTGACCGGGGAACCAGTAAGATGCTTTTGATACAGAATCTAGTTCTTTTTAGTTTTTCCTTGATCATGTTGCATTTGAGGAAGGAAAGTGTTTTAGGTTGCTAGTTGTATTACCCTTTTAAAATCCACTTTAATTTTACAAAAAATACACCTGCTAAGATGGCAATATCAATGAAGAACACTAGTGTTGATTTTGAAGCAAAAACTGCAGGAATTGTGGTTATGTAATAATGACATTGCAAACTCTTTGTAGTTTGGTATTTACCTCTTACAGTTGGGTATAATAATCTTGGTTGTACTATTAGATTCTATTTATCAGCAAATCATTTACTTTGGTTCCTCCATGTGTATATATAGTTTCAGCAAAACTAAAAGACTAAATCTTAATTTGGAGTGATTGAATTTGAGATAGAGCTTTCGAGCTTTTTGACGTGGTAACAACTAATTAAAGTAATGTTCTTTTAGATTGATGATTTTGTTGCTTAATAATGCAGAGAGGGCCAAATATCAATACTTCCTTTCATGCCTTCATTTCATCTTTGTGTTCCTGCAGAGATCCGAGGAACCTCACAAAGGCTGACGCGGATATGCTCTCCTTCCTACCGCAACTCTTCGCCTGTGTACATACTGTGGTCTTGGATAAATGTATGCGTGCTTAAATAAGATGAAGATTAAGTGGCATGTAGACTCTTTTCTTGTGGACCTCTGACATTAATCTGTACATATCCTGTAGATTTAACGTGTAATAACGTGGAGTTGATGCTGGAGGTATCGACTTCAGCAGCTTCGATGTTTATTAAGTGAATGCGAATGCAATGGCCTCCTCTTGGGTTGTATCTCACTAGCATCCAAAGATTCATCTTGTTGGCTTCAAACAGTTCGTTCTGCATCAAATAACGAGTTCATTATATATTATTTTCTGTAATTAGTTAGTTAGTATTTTGATTTTTATATTTTTAAAAGTTATATTAACTTTTTATATTTATACAAATAAAATATTTAATATTATTTTTTTTCATGTCATTGACTCATTGATTCTGTTGATAAAAATAAATAATTTTAATATAATTTTTAAAAATGTAAAAAATATAAATGTTAAATATAATTAATTATATGAACATTTTATAATTAGTCTTTGAATAGTTTTGGATATTATTTTGAATTTAAAAAATATATTTTAATCATGCACAGCACTCATAATGTTCTCTACTTTTAGAAAAAAAAAAGAACTAAAAAATCTAAATTAGAGTCGAATTGAAAGACAAAAGGCAAAGCAATTATGTTGACAGATCACCTTGAAAATATAAATTTGACACATTAATTCGTGGGATGTTTTGGTCAACATATACAGTAGGGAATAGAAATTAATATCTCTTTGCTCGCTAAATTGATATATATATATATATATATATATATATGATCATTAAAATTATTTAAACAGGATATTTAATTATTGTCATATTGTTGTCACAACAAATATGGCCATATCATTTATATAACAATAAGAAAATAATGTTTTTGCATTTCTGAATTATGCAGGGGCTGCATTGTAAATATGCTAAAAAAGGCTTCGCGTTTTATTATATCCTCCATTATCCTGTCTCTTCTCGTCGTCCTTCGCTCCGTCTTCGGCCATGGAAGCCGTCTCCTTCTCGGCTTCCCCTTACCGCCATCTCTCCCTGTGCGCGCCATCTCTCCACTGTAGTGGAGCCTTTTGCGGCGCGAGGGTCGCTGGAAGGCCAAACCTTTCCTCCAATTCCTCTACTTCCTGGACCGGCTCGACCCTCTACCTCGGATCTTCCCGCAGGACTCTATTTACCGTAAGCTTGCCCCAAGTCCGAATTCGTGATACTGTTCCTTTCTTTCTTCGTCTTCATCTGCGTGACAGTGTCATGGTCACAAGATTTCTTAATCTCAGAGGGAACTTTGGGGTTGGATCAATTCAAAATCTGAACACGTTAGTAGAGAGAGATGTTTCACGGTGAGGGCAGAGATGTTTGGGCAGCTGACGACTGGCCTCGAGACGGCCTGGAACAAGCTTAGGGGTGTAGGTCTGCAAATCCATCCCCGCTTCTCTTCTTGGCTGCTTCCCCTTGCTTTAGATTCTTGATTTTGGTCACCGTTTACAGCAGTTTCTTGAATCTGTTGCCAACAATATTTGGCAGATGTTTTGACCAAGGAGAACATAGCCGAACCAATGAGGGATATCAGGCGGGCTCTCCTGGAAGCAGATGTGAGTCGATGGCAACAACTTCAAGCAGAGGAGAGAGAACTCTTCTCTCATTTGATTGTATGACCTGATAACATACTGTTGTGTAGGTAAGCTTGCCGGTAGTGAGAAGGTTTGTGCAGTCTGTTAGCGACCAGGCTGTTGGTGCGGGCTTGATTCGAGGAGTGAGACCTGATCAACAATTGGTGAAGGTAGCAATGAGTATGAAGCATTTATCTTATAGAATTATACAGGTTCTCTTGTACCATCTACCATCACGATGTGTATCTGATGCAGATTGTGCATGATGAACTCGTGAAACTGATGGGTGGAGAAGTGTCTGAACTGGTATTTGCAAAGTCTGGTCCGACGGTGATGTTACTAGCTGGTCTTCAAGGTGTCGGAAAGACTACTGTTTCTGCGAAGCTTGCTTTCTACTTGAAGAAATTGGTGCAATTTGAGGACCCTCTTGTTCTCCTTATTTTGTTTGGGTAAAATCTGCATGTCCTATTGATGCTAATTGAAAAGCACAGTTTTCAGGGTAAGAGCTGCATGTTGGTTGCTGCAGATGTTTACCGGCCTGCAGCTGTTGACCAACTTAAGATTTTGGGAGAGAAGGTAACCTACAACTTCTGGGTATAGTTTGCTTGTCTGAGAATAATATTTCTGGTGGTCTTGTTCATCGAGTCTGTACAAGCGTGAGTAGGGGCAGAGAATGTTGTATTCTGGTAACATTTTTTGGTTCCTCTAGCCACTAGCAGAAAAGACCACTCTTTAAATTTAACTATGATTTACCTAGTGGTGGTAGTGTCCACAAAATCTTCTGAAGTAAAGAGGTTTTTCTCTTAAACTTAACTATTTGATTTCTACTATCTTCGTAATTTAACCTATTTCCTGAACAACTTTTGTTCTTATTTCGAAGTAGCTATTTGTTTTTAGGAATCTTGAAATCTTCATCTTGAAAAACTATAGTATTAGATTTTTGTGCTAATCTTGGACATTTCATTCGTGAGCTTGCATGTTTGATTTATTTTTTCCATTTACTAATTTCTCTTGTGACATAACTAGGATCTACTGTCCTCTACTGTCATCTCCTTTATAATAAACAGTGAGCCTGTGCAGGTGGGTGTCCCTGTTTATGCAGAAGGCACAAATGTAAAACCTTCGGAAATAGCTAAGCACGGTCTTGAAGAGGCTAGGAAGAAGTCAATTGATGTGGTTATAGTGGATACTGCTGGAAGACTTCAGGTCTCATGACATCTTTATTTGTGATTGCTTTTTTTTTTTGGGTGTTTCTAGTAAATGTAATTATATATCTTTTTTATTTATGATAAGAAAGGAACCAAGGGGAGTTATGAGTATAATTTTGGTGTTGAAAAGAAAATTGGTATGATGAAAGATCTTTAATTTGAGGAGCATGATGATTTGCAAGAACCCTGTATAATTAGTAAAAGCAAACCTGAAGGAGAATGATAAATACACCCACCTTGAATCCTCAAAAATATATTATTGAAAAAATAACATAGCTAACTTAGGCACCATTTCCAAATAAATTTAGTCAAAACTTGAAATCTTCATTTCAACTATTTAAAACTGTGACTTCACCACTCTTACATGCAACTACATCCTCATGTATCTTTCATATGCAGAAAATTCAGAAGTTAACATGATATTCTTATATAACTGTTTGTCTTCATGATAAATTGTACTTTAGCTAAATTCTTTATTCAAATCAGATAGATAAAACAATGATGGATGAGTTGAAGGAAGTAAAGCAGGCATTGAATCCTACCGAAGTTCTGCTTGTAGTGGATGCAATGACTGGCCAGGAAGCTGCAGGTGGGCAAAAACTAGAGTTACTCTATCTGTTAACTTCTTTGCTGCATGCTTCAGTGATTTACTGTATGTTTTAAATATTGTTGAAGACCAATAAAACAAGTGTGCTTAGTAATGACTGTTTAATTGGGTAGCTTAATATGACTAGTTTGTATGAACTAGCTTCTTGCTATGATGATAAATTAGGAGGCCTGTTTACTAGATTGTGTTTCCTTTGTCTTGCCTACGTCTGTTTCCTTATCAACTCTTCTTTGCAGCCTTGGTCACAACATTCAATATTGAGATTGGTATTACTGGTGCAATACTAACAAAGTTGGATGGTGATTCTAGAGGTGGAGCAGCTTTGAGTGTTAGAGAGGTTTGACTTCTTAACATATTCTTGGGAAAGACTTTACCTTTTGGTTTGATGAGGTCATCTCATCTTTCAGTTTGAAACAGCTTTCTCTACATTTTTTGCTTAATAAATAGTGGTGCTATGGGCATCAGAAAGCTCTATGGAAATATTGAACTTTTACTTTCATAGGAAGGAGGACTCAGACAATTTTAGATCTTACTTTTTTAAAAATTAAACCATACATTTAGATGCTAGAATGTCTGAATTTCTTGTATAACTAGTTTTAACTTAATATGGCATGATGACCACTTTTTTCTTTCTTCTTGGGATGTGTAATGACCTTTTTAAAATAATCTCATCATAATTCATTCATGCATGTTGTGGACCATCTTTTGCTCTTATATAGCACTTTCTTTTGGCCGTTGTAGGTATCAGGAAGGCCTATTAAGCTTGTAGGACGAGGGGAGCGTATGGAAGATCTTGAACCTTTCTATCCTGATCGCATGGCAGGCCGCATATTAGGGATGGGTGATGTTCTTTCATTTGTGGAGAAGGCACAAGAAGTAGTAAGTATTTGTTATCTTCCAAAAATTTCCTTATCATGTGCATTTCTAAATAGTGAAAAAATCGTGCTAGTAGATGCGACAAGAAGATGCTGAGGAATTACAAAAGAAGATCATGAGCGCAAAATTTGACTTCAATGACTTTTTAAAACAAACACGTGCTGTTGCACAAATGGGTTCTGTGAGCCGTGTCATCGGAATGATTCCAGGCATGGGGAAGGTACGCATGTTTAACTTCATAATGACTGAGTTTCCATTTGCTTCCTTAACTGACTTACATTTATGATTGGAGATGAAGCTACAAGAGGTCACTAAGAAATAATGGCCATTACTTTGTGTAAAGAAATCTTAAATTTTTGTATAAACTCTTTTGTGGTGGATGATAAAACTGCAACTAACTTCCATGTCTCCTGTTTCAAAAAGGTTACTCCATCTCAAATTCGTGAAGCAGAGAAAAATCTGAAGATCATGGAGTCAATGATTAATGTGATGACCCCAGGTAGATATTTTCAGTGAGACTAGTGATAATTCTCGTTGTTTTCACGCCTTCATCTCTAACACCTATTATTTCACACCCAAAATCCTAAACCATGAACTTATAATTTAACACACAGAGGAACGGGAAAAGCCAGAGCTTCTAGCTGAGTCACCAGCTAGAAGGAAGAGAATTGCTACTGAGTCTGGAAAGACAGAGCAGCAGGTCTTTCTCGCATAGAGCTTCTGAACTCAGTTTTAATTAAAGATATTTAATGTTTTTTGCATTCTAAAGAGCATTGCATTATAAAATTTTACTGGGGTAATTTATAGAGCTTTCTGGTGCTTAGGTGAGTCAACTTGTTGCTCAACTATTCCAAATGCGTGTTCGAATGAAGAACTTATTGGGGGTCATGCAAGGAGGATCCATCCCAGCATTGAGCAACCTAGAGGAGTCACTGAAAGCAGAGCAAAAGGTACCTCTCACTGCCCTCTTGGAAGAAACTCATTGACAGATCCTCTAGACTGATTGATTTCCTAATGGTCATTGCCTTTTAGTAGTCTGTGTGATGCAGTAGAATGAAACCTCCCACTCTTATCATATGAGTTGAACAATCTCCTAACACTATGGATGTTCCATAACAAGCTTCAAGTCCTTATTACTAGTAATTATGCCTTAAGAATGATCGATCAGAAAAACTTTCTAAATAAAATGCAAAAAGAGTTTTGCCATAAAAAAAGCCTCTAACATGAGCATTTAGTAATCATCCCTATGTATGAAGATTTAATTTTCAGAAGCAATTTGGGTGCCTTCTGTGACCTGATATTTTTCACATGAAACCTGTTGCAAGTGTAAAAAATTTAGAGAGAACACCTAGGAAATAGCATATATATTACCATACTAGGAGGAAAAGTAGTGCATTGAGACCCTGATCTCCAAAATGGTGGAACTTGTTAACATAAATCTTGATGATTTTTAGTATGCAATGATCTGTTGCGGCCTATTATGTATGTGATGACCGGCTTCCTTATTATTTTCTCTAACAGGCACCTCCTGGCACTGCACGGAGGAGGAGACGATCGGAGCCGAGGAAACAGTTTGCAGACTCGGCATCAGCAAGACCCAGCCCTCGCGGATTCGGAAGCAAGAACTGAGAGTACTACCCTTCATGTGGAACCTTGCAGCCTTTCCCATGGCTCTTTACATATCTGCAGGTTGACCTTCTAAACCTTCTGTGCTGTGGGAAGTCAAATCTGAGAATGTCATCTCCGAACTCAAGTGTTATTTGTTTTCTTCTTGCGACTTCATAAACGATACATATAGCTGCTCAATCTGTAATGAGATTTATCTACCTTAATTGTTTCTAGAATAGTTTCTTTCTTTTAGATGAGAACATATGGTTCGATGAAGGAAATCTTCCCAAGCCAACTTCTGATCCATCAACTGTTCTTCCGAAACCTGCTCAACCTAAACAGTGAGTCATGTTGGGATAGCCCAAGCATAACCGGGGTTGTATAGGCTTAGTTCTGGTTCAACCCTGGTTCAATCTAAATCAAATCCAAATAAAAAACCTACATCCTCACATATATGCATACATTTGTCTATGCATATAAATTAATCCTATTGATTCTTTAATTGTTATAAAAGTAATTAAAGCCCACTGTCATTTTTCACAGAGAGAGAGAGAGAGATGTCTCTCATTTAACAATGGACCGGTCTGGGCTTCGGCTGGACCGGTAATGGGTTTCGGGTTGATCTTGGTCTTAGGCTAGGCCTTGGGCTCGGTTCGGCGCACGTCAGCGCGAAGCGGGCGAAACCCTAAGCCGCGGAACCCTCTCCTTTTAAAGCCAATGACAAAGAACAGCATTCTCTCTCCTCATCAACTTGCGCCGCGACGATCTTTCTTCTCCGCGTTTGGATCCAGGGAGATGGTAAGCGTATCTCCATCTCCTCCTCATATTAGATATTTTCGTTGGTGTGATTCGCTAATGGTTTCTTTGATCTGTGAGTCAGGCGCCCAAGAAGGACAAGGGTCCGGCCCCGTCCTCGAAGCCGGCCAAATCTGGTGGAGGCAAGCAGAAGAAGAAGGTATGGTGTGCTTGTAAGGTTAAATTTAGGGCCTTGGTTTTTTTACTTATTATCATGGTGCTCAAGTGATTTAGAATTTGGATTGCAGAAGTGGAGCAAGGGGAAGCAGAAGGAGAAGGTAAACAACGCGGTCCTCTTTGACCAGGCGAACTACGATAAGATGCTGTCTGAAGTTCCCAAGTACAAGCAGATTACCCCTTCCGTGCTGTCCGAGCGATTGCGGGTAAAAGATCTCGACTTGATCTGGTTCATCCATTCGATGTTAAAGAAGCTTCTTAGAATTCTGCAGCACCCTCTCTTTTGGAAGTAGTTTACTGTTGGTTTGATTCTTTGAATGTAATCTCGTCTCTCTTTCTCTGCTAAATCCTTTAGCGCTACAACTCTACGGTGATATGTTTGAATAGATGTGACGTGCCTTAAGTCTCAATTTTTGGTGAGTGTACATCAATATGACAAAAGTATGCACATCATGCAGTATGTAAATGTGGAGAGATCGGTCATTCCATTTTGAGACGAGATCAATTAACCACTCTATAGATAAAAGATAGTTAATTGATGGAAGTACATAACTATAGTTTAGTTGATCCAAATTGTTGCTTTACTTTTCTTTAATCATTGGGTTAACTGCGTTTGCTCGTGTGGTTGCTAGGATGTATGTCTGACTTTTCATGCGTACTTACTTAAAACATGTTATGATTAACCAATTACTTAGGGTTGATTTTGCTTTGCTCTACTAATTAAGTAAATTTTGTGTTGCATTGGTTCCATTGCTCATGCATTATGTTGTTGGAAGAAATCAAGTGTCTGGTTTAAATTAAGGGATCAGATTTTTTTTCCGTTAGCTTGAAATGTGCTGAAACAGGTTTTACTTTTTTTCCTAATGAGAGGAGAAAAAAGAATCAACTGGTTTGTGTTATACTTGGGTTTGGTTAATTGTCGTTAGTGCCTTCTCCCTTTTATTTAGGTATATATAGTTGCTTTGTTTTGGTAGCATTGATGCTCACGGAACTGATTTCTTTAGCTTATGTTCATAAAAATTGGAGCCTCTAATTTGGGAATCTATCTTTTAGCATAATTTTTACCTTTGTTGATCAATTTGTCCTTGGACATGAAACCATCTTCATAAATCTGGAGAAGGCAATGACAAGAACTTATTACCCAACCTTATGTGGATAGGCTTCAGTTATTTTCTTTTTCTTTTTGACGTCCTATGATTTGCAATCGTAATATATAATACCTAAGTATTTGGGTAACTGGTGTAACTCTTCGTTTTGGTATTCTGTGTGATTGAATATGTAGCTATTGTGGTTCATGAAACCTGTGTGAAATCTCTCTTTGCGACCGTGATAATTTTATTCTGGTCAGCACATTCCTTGCCTTAAATAAGTATTTTCTTGACTGGCACCTTTTTGTGTATACACATGAAATACTGTGTGAAAATCAAATGTTTTCTTTTGAAATGCTTGGGTAAAATGTCATGATTGCCTTTTCTGCTGCTGCATCTTTGACATTGATATGGTTCATCCTTGAATTTCTATTTTCCGGCCCATGCAACTGTGGTTTAGGGTAGGTGATAGTAGCTCTGTCATACTACTGTCTGCCTCTTTAATTATATCCATATTAGTATTTAGCATTATTATGATGATAAGAACCGAAGCCTCCTTCAAGATCCTCTTGGATACATGTGGTTTCTTGTTACGGTATGCATTATTATGACTTGAGCTTATGTCCTCTTTCTTTTCAGATTAATGGATCACTAGCAAGGAGGGCCATAAAGGATCTTATGGCAAGGGGTGCTATTCGGATGGTGTCTGCTCATGCAAGCCAACAAATCTACACTAGAGCCACCAATACTTGAGAGTAGCTTTGTCTCCCTTGATTCTCTAGCAATTGGTACTTATTTTCCACTTGGGTTATCGGTTGTTTTCTCGGTAGTATTAACTATGTATGGCATTTAGTTTTTATTGCTTTATCAAGAACAAATCTCTTCTTTCAGAGTTGAACCTCATGTTCCCTATCGAGTTTGCTAGATAATATGTTTTGCCATTACAAGAAATCATTGCCTTGACCATACATTGTGTTGCTGCTTGGCTGCAATTTCCAGTTGCTTTCATCGAGCTGATCAAGAAAATTATTTGCTGTTGGTGGATTAGCCACCACAACAAATGCTTCTTATGCATGACCAGGAAACAGAGAACCACAGCATCTGCAAGACGGCCGCCGCTGCCTCTCATCGTAGAGCTGCACGGTCCGCCCGTTCAGCGGCTGCAACGGCCTCGAGTTACTCCGGTACTCTTCTTCCAGTGGCGCTTTCAGTGCGCTTGCTTGCTCCTCGCTCATCTCTCTCACCTGAAACGTCACACACGAAGAGGACAGAGAAATCAACTGGTGAGATGCCAACTGAGCTTGATTCCTAATGTTCGTGTGTGTATACCTTGCCGAGGATGCTCCATATAACGTTCTCAGTGCATGGTGGTGTCGTGAGAGATCCAACGTATCTGTAGTACTTACGACTGTGGCGCTTCCACCATCTTGTACGAACAATACCAACTGGAACTTGTGCGCGTGCCCCCATAGCCAGCTCATCGATCTCCTTCCTCATCTGTGAATTAAGGTACTTTCGTCAGTAGATCACGAAGCAATGACAGCATCTTATTCCCCTCATCGCCGTTCTACCTGGACAAGGAACGCGTCCGGGTGGCCGTACCGGTACAGGATCGATACGACGGTGATGTCGCCGCCGTCGGTCTTGTGAACGAGGTGAAGCTCCACCGGAAACCTGTCGAGAGATTGGAACAATTACGTAACAGCAGCAGAAGAATCCATTAATCCAAAAGGCATACCGTTCTCCGTTGATGGTGTGCTCCGAAGGCGAATGCCAATGCATTTGTAGCAGGCTGTAGTTCTTCCCATCCACGGTCACTTTCCCTGCACCACCACCTTCATACCGTAGCTACAGGAAAAGGAGTTCGATCACCTGAACCATGCATGTCTCTCATTACTTGCTGAGGTTTCATCGATGGAGGAACAGACCTCGACGTTGAAACCATTGTCGATGAAGGTGGCGTTCGTGGGGACGTAGTCCCTGTCGAGTCCTTTCAGGTTCGGGTTATAGACCACGTCGTCCTTCACGATGTTGATTGGGGACTGGTGCTTTCCTGCAGAGCACAGCTTGAACTCTGAGCTTAAGCTTCCCCATTTCTCTGGTCCAGTTGCTCCACCGTATCCAAATCTAATGAAATCTGTCGAACACCGCAAGTTCCTGAGACTTGGCTATTAAGAAGAGCTTGAGCTTCTTGAGCGCGACCTGCAGGAAGTTGAAGCCTCATACCATGGGCATATGCACAGGCCACAAGAAGGGACGCTATCTCCAGGGAAAACATGGCTTTCATGCAAGCCATTGCCATCTATATCTCCTCTTCCTCCTCCACTTAGACAGGTAGAAGCAGCAGTCCATATAAAGAAGCAGAAGTTTGTGGTGATGGGGTGGGACGTTCTGCAATCCACGTTGGTACGCAGGACTTTGTGGTGTGATCCATTCTTCTACAGGTGAGTCCTGTAAACATAATCTAAGACATCTACTTTTTGGCCTAATAGATCAGGCATGTCCATGATCTGACAGTGCTCTCGTGCAGTGAGTTCTGATGGTATCAACAAGAAGAAAAAGAGGAGTTGAACTTTTCTAGCCGACCTAAAGAGTCCACTCGATGATCCTTTCTGAGAGCAAGCACTCTTTCCTTTTAGCTTCTCAGGATGTGAGACAGGATTCTTGAATGGGTTTGATGCCAAAAAGACATGCAATGGATCAATTTTAAGTATCTTTTCAAGCTGCAACAATGAAAGATCAAGGATCAACTATTAGCTGAAACCTAATCAAGAAAACACCACAAAACAAGACAAATAGCACTGGAATGAATATCTACATTGTTGTCTGAGCGAAGATATCTACTTGCATCATGTTTTGACCTATTGAATTTAGGAACTTTGCGAGTTGATCATTCATAACTCACATTTCCCTTTTTACAGAGAACAAGAATTGACCATCAGCACACTTAATGTGCATATATGGAGCAAACAAACTGCTACTCTGGTGACTGAACCAAGAATTCTCCAAAAGAATGCATTCTCTTTAGAAAGAAAACATTAAGAATCATAAAATGGCACACAAACATGGACAAGATGCCAAACCTCATCTCATCATTCACTTTACTCAAAAGCAAGTGTGAGCGAAGATTCCAGTAAGAATCATGCACTTTCCAATATCTCTCTATCTATTGCTAAGTAATCGAAAAGGGTCCCCATGAGGATGTAGCATACAAGTGTCAACTTCTTGCTGCATGATCTAAACTTCTTGCCTGCCTGCCTGCGTGCATTAATATCAACCTCAAGTGGCACTTTGTTTGACGGTGACAAA
The DNA here is from genome assembly GCF_036884655.1 of Musa acuminata AAA Group. NCBI lineage: Eukaryota > Viridiplantae > Streptophyta > Magnoliopsida > Zingiberales > Musaceae > Musa > Musa acuminata. Next base: position 27,980,575 of record NC_088347.1, on the reverse strand, counting down.
CTGAGGATGGTGTGAGACACTCATCGTTAGGTTTTCTTGCAAACCATATTACATTGTGGGGAATGGCAACATAGGAACAGGAAATTGACTTCATTATCGGCATCCTATTACGATGCTGCTATATCCTGCCTTCATCGTATTGAGAGTTGATCCTGTTTCTTATATGTGTATGTATGTATGTATACATATTTAACTATTGAAACGATCAAATTCAATTTGATGAGATAATTAATATATTAATTTTATTGAGTCAAAATAATTGACAGAGAATGTTTAAATCCTAATAAAAAATAATATACTAATCAAGTCCATATAAATCAATTTACTCATTCTTCAAAATCTAGTATTAAATACGATATTCTCATCAATATCCAACATAATGCAAAATCAAATCCTATTATATTAGGATGTGAGGCTCAATCAAATGATAGCTCTTTAGTCTCTAAATTGTTCTTAGTCGAAATTTTTTTTATCACGTTTCACGCTGATGATATTATTAATATATTAATTTTATTGATGCTAAACTATTAATTTATATTTTTAAAGTTTTAAATTAATGATAATATATTCATCAAATCTTTACAAATTAATTTTTTTAATTATAAAATAATTTGAATCATGTCCTCACAATTGGCAAAGAATATTTGTGACAAAGTCATTTTTTAACATCATCATCATAGTGGAGTTTTTTTTGTTTTTGTATCCTCAATCTTTCTATTTTGCACATTATTTCCTTGATCTTATTATCTATATGATAGACCTTGTAATCTTCTACTTAATTTCAACCCATGAAAGGTGCTTTTGACTTGTGATAGAAGGCTATTGGGATACAAATAAAACTTCTTCTAGAGGATGAACATAAAGGTTGGATGCAATTGCTTTATATAATAAAAAAAATAGAAAAGTGATAAAGTTTTGCTATGATATGTCATACAGTGGAGTCATTTGGACTTGACATGAGGGAATAATATACACAAGTTAAATAAGTTAAATGTTAGGAGAGACCTTTTATATAAATGGCAAGAATCAGGAATTTATGTGGGAAAGCAAAATATTTGAGGACTAATATATATATATATATATATATATATATATATATATATGTATATATGAAAAAATATAAAATTTTTGGAAGGATATATGTATGCAAAATATAAATTCTTGGAGGAATATATATGAAACATTACAAATCAGAGGGACCAATAAATATTCTATTTCCAATCTATGAAGGAATTAATATATAAACTCGGAGGAATGAGTGAGCCGATTTCTGTAATAGTCTAAAGTTAATTAAATTATTAATCAACGTTTCTATTAATGTGACAAAAAATAACCAATCAATTCTCTCAGTTCACGGAGTGATGGCATCGAATTCATAAAGAGGTGACGGCTTCCTCCGTAGGTCGAGACAGGTATGTGCATGAAGCAAAGCGCAAAGACTCACTCACGCATGCCCATTGCTTCAGCTCAGATAGAGACCTCCTAGTTTGGGCGGCGCCGCCCCACTTCTTGAGACACTGCCTCGGCCACCGGCCAGACCTGTTAAATCTTGCGCTGCGCGTGCCATCTATTCTTCTTTGTTGCCTGATGCAACAACGAAGGTTGGAGACGTCGATCCGTCGTCATCCCCACCATCACCTTAACACGGAAAGATCTCGGTGGTGTGCGAAAAGGTGGTGGGGAAGATGAGCTCGGCGTGGGTCCAACTGATGCATGATGATGATCTAGAGTTCTCTACCTGAAATGATCAAGACAGGCAAGCAATAATTCCACTGTTGATTCATTTGGACGCCAGAAGAGGAAGAAGAAGATGATGACACGAACTAAACTCCTCCGATCCCTTCCACGTTCTCAGATATTTTGCGGACGAGAGACATGCTACAACGATCATGCCGACAATGAAATCTAGAAGAAAGATGTCCCCTTGTTGTTCTCGGATATTTTGCAGACGTATTGTTTGTGATTTGGATCTTTGTCGTCGTCCTCTTCTCCCACTGCTCCTACTTTTCCCTTGACGACACGCCATTGTAAGCAAACAGATTCCTCTCTCCTTCCTGGTTAGGGAAGCATGCAAACTGTTCCATGGTTTCTTCTGGAGGACATGGCGACGTGGAGATGGACCAGTGCTGCCGACTGCCAAGAAAATGAGCATTAGCATTCGGCAGACGGCATGCAATGCAGACTTCTCAGCCATGCGTAACCCTACCACCATGAATCATGCATGCCTTCCGTTTGTTGACCATCTAATAATGATCTCAGCTCAGCTCTCTCTTCTTGACGAGGCTGCGGGATTCAGGCGATTGGTTTGTCTGTTTGGAGCACAGTGTTCATGGACCACGTTGGGTGGGATTCCCCGAAGCAACAGAAGACGAAAGGAAAGATGAACTTGGCAGATGGATATCGGATATCACGATCACGCGCAGGAGGAAGAAAGAGAACAGTAGAGAGAATTACTTGGAAGTCTTACCTACAGTCACTGTCCTTTATTGCGTGTCGAAACACTAATATGCCATCTTCTTCATGAGATTTCAATCATCCACTATAGTTTCCTTAGTGAATTCTGGCTCTGTGACAGGACAAAAGCTACTGCACTTTTAGTAAGACCATGTTTTGGATGGGTAAATGGTAGAAGGGTTGGAAACAAGTTCATGAAATGGACGTCAACATCAGGGTTGACTGGTAAACCCTAGTGCCCGGTGTTCAAACCACTAGCCAAGCCTTTAGTGGTACATCTTGCCTCCGACCATCCTCACCACTACAAGTAATGGGAAGTTGATGGCAGCCCTCCACTCAATGGTTCATTTTGTCTTCAGACACACTAAAAGTGCAGCAGACTCCCATTAGTTTAATCCACACATCTCATGTTTGATCGCCATGCTTTGTAGGTGGAAGAGTGCTTGGCCTTTTGTTCTTGTATGACTACGTTTGGAAGCATTCTGCACGCCCTCTGCCCACTTCACCATCCCAGAAAAAACAAATACTTCCGCTGGTGGGGTCTTCGTCAGGAGCTTTGTCCATGGCATTCCTCTGCAATATCTCGCCGAGGTAGGGTCATTTCTCCATGCATCTCCTTTTAAATACCGAGACTCGGCCTCCTCCTTCCAGCCTTAGGCCTTGATCCAACAGCCATTAGCCTTCACAGGAGTGTGAGCATGGGGAACTGCTTGGTTCTTCAGGAGAAGAAGGTGATCAGGATAGTGAAGATGGACGGAGAGATCCTTCGGTACCGATCGCCGATGAAGGTTCAGCAGGTGCTGGATGAGTTCCCCGGGCACGCAGTCTCCGACGCGCTTCCGGTGGTCACGTACTTGGATCCGGCGCTGTGTTTGAGACAGGGGCAGCTGTACTATCTTCTTCCACCGAAGAAGCCGGCGGCAGCGGTGGAGACCAGCGTCGGAGAGGAGGGGGTGATCAGAATCAAGCTGGTAATAACCAAGCAGCAGCTGAAGGACATGTTGAGCAAAGGAGGGGTGTCCCATGGTGACATAGTATCTTTTCTACGGGGACAAGGAGGCAGAAGTGGTGCAAGTGAGAAAGAGAGATCCATGGAGTGGAAGCCTACTCTGGAAAGCATACCAGAAGGCAATGATTTCTGCTAGGAATTGGGTTCTCCAACTAATTAGCTGAAGGATGATTTAGATCTGATAAGCTCATCATGTATACATACATATATATATATATGCAATCATAGGAAGGGGTTCTCTTTCTCTTTTCTTCTCTCCCCGAACCAGAGAAGGCAAAGATAGCCCATGAAACACATACTGAGTTAATTCCAACTTTATCTCTCTCCAAGGTGTCTCCATGAAACGTGATGCAGGTTTTCTGCTTTCTTCTTTGGCCAATAAATCTATTAATCCAGGACAATTAATGTCAAGATAAATCCTATCAGTTCCAGCTATATTTCCTAATCTCATCTAGTGTTTACTTGGAAGTGCCAATCATGCTCATCCACTGTGGTTGATCTCATGGGGCTAATCGATTCGGATGATGAAACAAAGAAAGTGGATCGTCATATATTGATATCAATGTCAAACAGAGAGAAGCATTGTTTTGATATATAGGCCTTTGAAAATGAGTTCTTAACCATATGTTAGTCTCATACAAAGAAGTTTAACATCATATCTTCTTGCTTATGTCCGAGGGAAGGTATTTCCAATCCAACATCATTAGCTGATCTGCAGAGTGCTACAGACACGATCCAACATCAAAAGCTTTTCTGCAGTGACTTCAGATCCAAATCTTAGCTCAGTGGAGCACTACAGAGGACATGACAGTAACTGGTAGATTCTGTTCATATCTTGTCCAATACAATAGTTGAGATTAGCACATTTGGATGTTATTATGCTCAAAGAATGAACTAACGATAAGGAGTAAACAAAAGAGTAAGGACAAATTTCTGTATGTTAATGTTCCACTCAAAAGAATAAAAACAAAATATAAAGGAAGTTGAAATGCATCATTTAGGAGATCATAGGAAATGATGTGATGCTCTTAAAGTTATTCCCCTGGATCTTCTTTGCAATCTTTGATGATAGATACAAAGTATCAGCTGTGAGCACCAATGAATATACTAATAGGAAAAGATGATGTGATTGGAACAAGGAGAATGCTTAAAGCGATTGAATCAATGATTCTTATAGCAACTCATGGCTTTAAAATTTCTGATCATCCAAATGTATCTTTCTACACTTCTTTCTACTGCAACAGCTGACAAGACAGTGTGTTCATACATCATCTGTTCCATTTCCCTCAGAAAAATCATGTGTGTTCCACTAGGCTTTCCTTTCAACTTCCACTGCCACTTCGTTTCTACGGGTAAAAGGAAGCGTGAATGGGGGATTGAACTGCGGAATCACACGGAAAATGAATTCAGTATAAGAAACACTTCTTATATGTTAGTTTTTTTCTCAGAAGCAAATGTAGATCGGTCGAGTTCTACCTGTGCAACTTCCACTGATGCACCTTCTTTCACTTGGAACTCTGTATCACTTCTTAGAGCCTCACGTAATTTGGATTCTCTTTGCATGACATCTTCATCTGTAACAAAGCCTGATAGATGGAAAGATAGCATGCTGAGGATTACATGGTTTATCAAACTGTAACTCCATTGCATCTATCAACAAAAAGCAGGAAAAAGGAACCTTTCTTTGCTAAAGTAATGCACATTGGAATAGCTTGATTTGATTGCTTAAACAAAGTTTCTTCTTTGGACATCCCAATAATCCATAGGATTTCTAGACCAAAGTACAGCACCCATAGATTTGTTTGTTGAGTTCTTGACAACAAACATATAACTTGCTGCATGTCTGTTCATTATTTCTGTGATCTCATTAATTTTCACACACCTGAGAAGGCAGCAACTGCTACTATTTTCTTTGGCACCTCTTTGATGCTTACTGATGGATCTTTGGGCATTGGCAAGTTAGAACCGTATTTGGATGGCATGACAAATGACATCTGCCACTTATCCTGATTGGGTGACTGATCCACAAACATATTACGCTTAATCAATAACCTTCCATACAGTAAAGTCTAATGAAACATGCAAAAAGAAGCAGATACTACAGAGTGAAAACTGAATGACATTAGAACTTGCCTTGTTTGTGATCACAGGGGTTGTCATATCCATCTTCACTCCATCAGACTGCGATTTGTGGGTATAAACAGGAGTGGTCATTTCCATTTGCTCGCTTGTAATATTCTGCAAAAATAATGATGTCGGATTTAGATTCAAGTTCAACTTCAAAGTAATCCACAGGAGCTTCTTTCTAGGACAGAAGCAGAGAAGAGCTTCATGTACCTTACCAAATAGGTATGCTGCTAGGACATTGAATGCTTGTGATGAGCCATTGAAATCAAACCCAGTCTTCCCTGGCATTGTTGTCTCGGCAATGAAATAAGACTGTCGGGCACATTCACATCCATTTATCAGTATGAACTATCAAGAAACACAATAGGGAATCACAATAATCTACCCAATTTACCATGAACAAATAATAATGCTAACAGAAACATGAAAATTTTAGCAAGATTCTATACGACATTCCAGCTTTTCTTCGTCATCCTTCTCTTCTTTTATTGTTCTTAATACGGAGGGAAAAAAATCTTTGGCACTTTCACCTGTTGTGGTGTAATCAATCGGTTAAGCTCATCGATAATTTATTCCAAGGAAATCAAGGTGGCTTCTTTCGGCTAAATCAGCATTTACTTGCATGTTTTCTTCAAGCTGAAAAAATAACAAGTTTCACACTGTCAACTCCAAACACACAGCAGAGCCTGAATTTGAAGTCCATTACCTTCAGTAGTTCATAAAATTCATTTCTTTAACACACTCTGCTGCTAATTTTAAGAGATACTCCTCCCAAGTCTTAAGCTTTCCCTCAATCTTGCTTTTCCTGATCAATTTCTCGATTTCATGTCTTGTGTTAATCGATATCATTAACCATGCTGAAAGATTCAATCTTTACAAATGTTAGGTGACATTTTCTCCTGAAAGTTTCTGGCTGCTAACATCAACAACTATTAGTCCTCCCAACCTCCTAAGACCCGACCCCCCTTTTGAACCTCAAACTTCTATCTTTATAAGCTGTGCTGAAAGCCTCTATCTTTGTCGACGAAAGAACAACAATTATGCTTACAAGTCCCTGGAACTAATACGAAGAGCAATCTTGACATCTTAAACAAAAAATTCAGATTAAATTCCGACAGAAAAGAAGAACAAATGAAACATTCAGGGAGTATTATCAAAACAAAAGAGACCTCTGTGGATATCTTACCTCGACTTCTCTAATCTCGTACTCGTTCGTCCGCTTCAAGACCCGGAATTTGACTGTTTCAAGATCCGGAACTTCCCATTCAAGAAGAAAGCAAGGAGAAAAGTTAGAACTGAATATGGGGACGGCATGAAATCAAGAAGAAACCAAACAAGAAGAGCTACCTGACATCAGAGCCTCCTCAAGATTCTGAGCTTCAAATCTCCTCCGCGGAAAAGCGTACTTTGCGGTTTCCGACGCCAATTCCACCAAATCTGCCACCGTAAACAATGATTCAATCACACAACAAAATCTCTCGGGAACTCCGTTCCTAAAATCTCTCGATCCTTACACCGCTGAGACACGGCCGAGGCCTGGGAAGCGAGGGCGAGTACGAGAGAGATCCGAGTCTCCCATGCCGACGGGCTCCTCCGCGCCGCGGTACCGCTTCGCTCCGCCGAGGCCATGACGATGGTCGACGACCGCGAGGACGACGGGCTCCGGTGGCTAGGAGATTTAGAGATGGAGGTGACGATGGTGTAGGGTTTCCACAGCGTAGCCATGTCCTCTTTCTTCTTCTCCTCCTCCTCCTCCTCCGATCATGTCTACATCGACCGAATCAAGATCTCTTTTTTTTTTCCCGGTGCTACGGAGTCCTCTGTCAGGAATTATTGTGGTTCGCGTTCGTTAATCTGGTTAGTTCTCATGAATCTATGTAACTCACACGTGGCGACTTCTAAGTCGTGGAGAAAACATGAACATTAACATGTAATGAATTGGGTTAAGTAATTTCTTAATTTTCTTTGGGCAAAATTCCAAGTCTTTTATTTTCCCACGCAGCACTTTCCTTTTACTTTATTCATAGAGTCTTTTATTTTCTAAAAAGATAGATATTATTCTTATCTTTTATCTCGATAAATAAGGATATAATGATAATGATAAATAAAGAATAGAAATGGTCTTAATAAAGTGGAGCTGATGATCATAGGACATGATAAAAAATAATTTTATAATAAAAAAAATAAGAAATGCTTTTTAAAGAATTACATGAGAAAAAGTAAAAATTTAAAGAGTAATTTTTGGGAATGTATATATATCTTTATTTTTTTTGTTATATGTATTTACCCCATATTTTTCCCCATATACGTACGTACACGATAACAGAAAGCGTTTTCTTTTTCGTTTTATGAGATTAAAACAAAAAGAAGAAATGGCAGATTTTTATTTGAGGACCAAACCCGAGCCCTAATCGCTGACCCATGGCTTCCTTCTCCATCTCCCCTTCCTCGTCCTCATCCTTCACCTCGAGATCTCGCTGCCTCTGCTCCAAGCCCCGCCCCTGCAAGCCCTTCCTCCTCCTCCTCGCCTCCCCCTACCGTACCGCTCTCTCTTCTTCCTTCCCCTCCTCGGTGCGTGTCCGCATCGCCCTCAGATGCCCGAGCCTAAGGGTTCCTCCGTCTTCGTCCATCCGCGCCAGCGTGCAGGTTCCGGCGGGAATCCGGCCGGGGAGCGGGGTGGAGACGGACAAGCTGTCCTCCGATGTGCGCGACCGCGCCATGGAGGCCCTGGATTATTACGGTGGGAGGGTCACGATTGGAGATGTGGCGAGCAAGACTGGGCTTAAGCTGAACGAAGCTGAGAGAGCTCTGCAGGCACTCGCTGCGGATACTGGTGGATTCTTGGAGGTGACGACACTTTCCTTCCTCGTCACAAATTGTGTCGGTTTCGTCTTGGATTAGTTCAGTTCAACATTTTTTCTACCCATAGCTCTTTTTCTATCAAGGTTTTGAATATTATACCTCTTTTCTCAAACTCTTACTAAAATTTCGGGTGGTTGGTACTTAAGCTAATAACCAGTAATTTTCTCTTTCTTTCATTTCTTTGTTTAGAGTTTAGTTCGAAAATGAAAATACGTTGAGGTTATGATTTTGAGTGTCAAACTCTGTGGCCTAGTATAGACTCAATTCATGGAATATATAAAAATAAATATCAATTGTAATGATGATGATAGATGAACTTCTATAGTGGAACGATGGCTTATTATTTGACATTGGAAACTATATCTAGCACCTTTAGTAATTGAGGGGTTCAAATAGCTGCTACAGAAGCTGGGAGCAGGATGAGGAAGGAATTACTGCTGTATATTGCATAAGTGGACAACTGACTACCAAGACTATGATGGAGGTCGATCAGTACTGGGGACCTAATGTCTAATGCTAATATAAATTGCAGAAGGATAAAATAATAAAAAAGTTAATTACAGGAAATTGAGAACAAATGGAAATTATCCACATTTCTGTGTTTCCAAATCTAAGGTCTTTACATGTCAAACTCATTTCTTAGTTTCTGTAATTTTAAATGCTCAGGGGTAATATGTGAAGAGCCTGATGACCTTAGACACCTGTTTTCAAATGGAGGAGCAATATAATGATCTACTAGCTGATTGCATGCTTTGTTATTAGGGATACTATTGTAAATTTACCAATGAGAATAAGATGGTATGTTGCAGAGTGGACGAGAACTAAGCTTACCTATCTTGTTTTATTCTCTTCTCGTCTTACTTCAGGCTAAAACACCAATAAAGGGATTTCATGCTCATATAGAAGAATGACTATTGTATATAGCTCTGTCATCTAATTTGTTTAAGTTGTTAAACTTATCATTGAATTAATTATTTTGAGATACTGTTTGTAGGTTTCAGATGAAGGTGATGTTCTTTATGCTTTCCCAAAGGATTATCGCTCAAATCTTGCTGCAAAATCTTTTAGGATGAAAGTTGAACCTTTTATAAACAAAATGAAGGTATTGCAAGGGAAATGTACATTGTTCTCAACTTTTTCTTGATTAACAAATCTCTAGAGTTGTTTTCAGCTAGTACATTTAAACAGTTCAATGTTGCTTGCAGGCAGCAGTAGCATATCTAATCAGAGTTTCCTTTGGCACTGCACTTATTGCCTCGATAGTCCTTGTATATACAACAATCATTGTGCTTATTTCTTCTAGTCGGAGGTTTTGTGCTCTATCATTATTCAATATAGTATTTTTTTAGAAATCCTTTTTAGACTTTTATACATGTTGCTACCAACTGGTTGATAGCTTGGTTTGTCTGGATTAATTCTTTTATGATGATTTTTCTCTCCTTTGTTTCCCTTGATAAAACCTCTAACATCCTCATTGGTTACAGTGACACCGAAGACAATCGTGGTAGACGAGGAGGAAGATCATATGGCTCTGACTTCACTGTTATGTTTCATCCGACTGATTTGTTCTGGTAATTTCTTGATATCCAACAGAAAATTGAACTGTTCTCTCAAATGAATGAATGTATTTCAGAAACATGTTCACCAGAAACAAGATCTTTCTACTTGGATACACATGCAGATGCATGTATTTAGTTCTTACTGTAGTCTCTAATATGTATGAGGGTATGATGTGCAGGTACTGGGATATAAATTACTACCGGAGGCGGCAGATGAAGAAAGATGGTGGAATGAACTTTGTTGAATCTGTAATAAGAAAGGGTTGATTGATTTGTTCATGCCCTGAGCATCTCCAAGTTGTTTGTCTGTTACAGGTTCTGTACATAATCTTATTTATTTTTGTAGGTTTTCTCATTTGTATTTGGTGATGGGGATCCAAATCAAGGACTTGAAGAAAAGAGGTGGAAGCTGGTAATTTTATTACACTTACTGTTTCCATCTGTGTCATGAGCTTACCCTCTACATACATTTTTATTCTTTTGACTAGTGTTTGATCTAACCAAGTTAGCACAGATTTATGACATAAACAAGTACATGATGAATCTAACAAGCAGGATAATTCTCAGTTCCTTAAAAATCTAGGCTGCAAGTTGTCTGAGAAGTAAAATATTTTTAAATATTTGCTTAGCATCCATCTGGAATAGTCTGAAAAAATTGCCCTGGTCCGGTTTTTCTTTATGTATTAGTAGATGATGTCTTCCGTGAGACACTTTTTTATTTGAAAAGTAGAATAATTTACCTGGAATATTCTAGTTTATGATGACAATTGTTTGTGTTTTATGCTTTTTGGTCTGCTGATCTAATAATCAAAGAGGCTGTTTAACATAATCTCTGTTATTGGCCAGATAGGACAATATATTTCCTCAAATGGTGGTGTTGTTGCAGCAGAAGAACTCGCTCCATATCTTGATGTACCACCTATTGAAGAAACACAGGTATTCTTTTTAGGTTATATAGTTTTTTCTCTTTGCAAAGGAGAATAAGGTGTTAGAAACCTAAGGTTGGTCATGCTGTAACTTATTGTGTATATGAATATGATAATAGTTGTTCTTGGGTGATCTTTCGATAAAAAAGCAAGAATATTTGCAATTACCTAGTCATGATTTTATCGTTACCAATTTGGACTGGAATCCTGGAATATTTTAACAGGTTGTATGCTCTTTACTTCTGTTACGCACATGTACATTTATATCAATTTATTTTTTTATTTTCATTGTATAGTTGCTTATTAGATATTTATATGATAAGCAATCATCTCTGAGGATTTTGTGTTGTGTTTGTGATCAACTGAACCATTGTGGTGTGGGTGCTTTCATGCCAATTAATTGTTTCTTAATCACTTGTGAATGACAGGATGATGAATCATTTGTCCTACCTGTACTCTTGCGGTTTCAGGGGTATCCAGAAGTGGATGACCAGGTCTTTGATCTTGCATTTCTTTTTCATTGTTATATAGTTATAAGATGCCCCTGAAATTTTTAGTTGATTTAATGAAACAGGTAAATATAATGATCAAACTATGCAAATGGTTCTCTTCTGGTCGTTAGTTTCTTGATTATACTTGCACAGTGCCTGGCCTACATATTGTTAGTGCAGAAGATGTTCTTTTTTGAAACTCGGGGAGGTGGTTCCGTGAAACTTTGGTGCTGATAAAAGAAAATAGTAATCTTTGCAATCGAACTTTTTTTAAAAAAAAATTCTCAAATTTTCAGATCAAATGCATCCAATTGAATGGCTTTAGATATTGTTTCTTGTAAGAAATAATTATTAGGTTTATTGAAGCGCTAAGCCTGTTCATCTTTGCTAGTTGGGCGAGGTAAGTGAGCCATCTGAATTGAGCTTAAGCTACTTTAGAGGGCTTCCATCTAATATAACATATCAAAATAGCAAATGACCCATGGGAGAACAAACAAATTATTTGGTGAGAACATTAATCTAAATATTTGGTGAGAACGTTAATCAACAGCGACATTCCATAAATTGGAAAGAATATTGGCAAACGTTGTGGAAAGTGCATATATGCACTATCGTAAGAGTTAAGTAACCCCTCACATGTTGCCTTGTTTTACTACCAAGTTCCAATGCCACAAGCTTATCCTCATTGCCTCACTAGTAGCCCGGTCATGGATCGGGCACCTTTCTCCTCCTCGAAGTGTAGCCAATCTGCTTAATTGGAACAAAATGATTAACGTGTAGAAAAGAAAGATCGAAAATTTCATATAGCTAAAAGAGGTGAAATGATTAATGTTAGTGGTACAATGTGAGGTAGAGGAAGACCTAAAAAGATTTTAATAAGAACTACAAATAAAGATTTAAGCACTCTGGATTTAATTAAACATATGATTTTTTACGGAACTCAATGACGACAAAAGATCCATGTAGCTAATCCCAAATAGTCGGGGCATACGAATTTGTTGTTGTTGTGTAGAAAAGAAAGAATGTGATGGAAAATCCACAAGAGATATTAGAGATTTTAGTTCTCTTGGTGTAGTGAAGGAGAAGAAGAGCTGAAGTAGATCTCTCCTACAGGGAAAAGATTTCTCATTTGCAAGAGGGAGGGTGATCAGGAAAGATTTTCTCACGCACTTCAGATATAGGAGAAAACTCTCCCTTTATTAAGAGAGAGTGGAGAAAACATTGGGAGCAAGCTATCCCTACCACTCATGAATCTCTCAATCTGCAGTTACCCAAAAGAATAAAGCACACATGACAAAGCACCAAGGCGAGATTTTTAAAGGTTTTAAAGTTCATAAACTTTTAAATAAAAAAGAGGTCTAAAGACAATACTGCTGTTTTTTAAGAATCTTGGTTTTGATAATCACAGGCAACTTGGAATATTTGTAATAGTGTAATACAAGATATATGTATTGTTAGGAGAATCATCATATCTTGCTTTGGTTGTTTGAATGAGAAGAATAATACAAAGTTGTTACTTGTTTTTGGAGTCTATTCTTCACTAATATGTATACTGCTTGAGCAGGGCAACATACTTTATCGGTTTCCATCATTGCAACGAACTGCTTCATCTCAAAGAGCTGGTAAAAAGGAGTATGTTGGCAAAAGGTGGACTGAGTGGGTTAATGGTGTTGAGAAATATTTTGAGGAGAAGAAGTGGCTATTCAGGTCTGCATTCTTATGTAAAATTGCAATAGGTTTTCATTGCAGTTATGGCATCAATACCAAGTTGTATTCCATGTCTTTAAGTTGATTGCTTGGTTTCTATGCCTCTATATCTTATGATGTCTTTTAATTCATTAAATATTGATATTATGCATGCCAAACTGTTTTCATGGGAACATGGATTCAATGCTCACATAGGTGCATGTGCCAGGTATACCGGTGAAATTAGGAAATTATAGCATTTTTCATTCTTGGTCTTGTTATGCATTCTCTGCTACAAAACAATTGCCAAACAACTTTGATTCCCGTGGTTAAATTGACATTAATTTTTAAAATTACTCCTCGAATCTTGCTTTCAGTTCTTAACTTCTTTTTAGCTATTTGCTTACAGTTAATTATACCTGGACCTTTTCAACATGGGTATAAGAATAATCTGTCCTTCAGCATGGCTTTTCACTTAGCAAGATTGTATTTTCTTATAAGGTTAGTCTTTGTTTTTGCAGTAAAACAGGGGCTTCAGAGAAAGCAATGGTTATAGGTTTGGGAGCACTTAATTTTTTTGGAATCATTGTCCTTGGCAGCATGCTAAAGTACCAAATCTTATCCTTTTATTGATTTGTTCTTTCATTATCACATGTATTTACTTAATTGACACTTCATTTCTGTATTTGAAGGGAAATATCTGTTGCGCCTGGTGGACTGGTTTCTTTTGTTTCCCAGTTATTTCCTCTACTACAGGTCCCCCTTGTTTTCTGAACTGATAAATCTTTATCTCGTTAACTTGCTTTAAGTTTTGCATTCATGCTATAAACTTATATGTGTAGAGGATTTATTAGTCATAAACAGGGTTCCAAATGCTGGTCCAACACCAGTTTTGACAACCTGTAGAGCTGGTGCGATAAAAAGATACTAAGTGGTACACCAAGTTGCACTGTCAGGTTTCTCAGGTTTTCCTGAAAAAGAAATAATAAAAGAAAAAGAGCAGTATACCAAATGATATGGTCTGTTACTTGTGATTTGTCAGAGTTGTAAAAAATGGATGGACCAGTATTTAAAAGAAATGGTCATATGAGTGTGACATTGGATCTATATGCTCCAGGTTCTGGTGGAAAATTAGTGTTTATATTGTAAGCACCACATGAAGCAGTGGTTTATTTTTGTTACAATTATCAACTTTTTTTCCCAGTTACAATTATCTAACTTATTGGATTTATCAGTTTATTACTGGTCTTTCACAATTCACAGTTACCATGCAATCAGTAGGTGTTTTGAATCACTGGTTCTTTGTTCTAATTCATTGAATCTGGTGTTTCAGACTTGTGAGTTCATCTCATGAGCTTGGAAAAAAAAAATAGTAATTATAAAAAAGCAAATTGACTATTGACCGTGACATCTGATAACTGGTCAGATCAGGTCAACCGGTTGACAGTGGGTTTAATAAAAGAAAATAAATATATATTATATAAGAAAACAAATTATAAGAAAATTAATAACGATATAGAAACTCATGATATCTCAAGCATTAAGACTATATAACAATTAATATCTTATGAAAAATCAAATTAAATCATAAGACCATCCTTAAGTGTTAAAGTTGAATCAATTAAAATGGAGAGCACATTTTCTGAACAAACCAATATGAATACTCGGCTTTTTACTGCTGTGATAGAGTTAAAGATGAAACAGAAGATGTCTACTGTTAAACAATCAAATGTGAATTAAAATAACAATTGACTTTGTGTTTCTCTATAACTTACAATTAAAATCAGATAAGCAATTTAAAATCCAGTGAAATTAAATAGATTTAGATCGATGTGATGGAGTCACCGCATAGCTACTGTTAAGTGTTAAACAATTACAAATGTCATAGTTATTTGATCATTTCTAGTTTGGTATTAAATCATCTTGAAATTTTCATTTGATACAGCTGTCTTTGCCTGGTAGCATTCATTTATCTTGAACTTCACTTGTCATGTCATATTTGTAATAATATCTTGTCTCTGCATTATTTCACTTGCTGATGTAGGATATTTCTTTGCAGATATATGCTTCATCTTTTTTCGCAATACCTTTATTTAGATGGTTCCTGCTGCTGAAGACTAACAAAAATATTGAGAAGAGGAACGGAGCCAGGAAACAGCGAGCTCAGATACTTGATTTGCCAGATCCATCTTTAAGAAGAAAGGTAATAATAAATTAGAGATTCTTCTTTCAAATTTCATTTGTGGATAGTTTACTCACATGCACCTTCTTTCCTTCTGGATTCAGCAACCTTTGTAAGTGTCTTTCATGATTGTGTAAAAATGGCAGTCTGAACTCTTGAGTGACCAATTTGATTATTCTCCTTTCTCAAGCCTATGAGACATTCAGGTCCTTTGATAGTTGAATCTTAAGTAATAGAAGTACAAGATAATCAAACCAATTATTTCCTTTCTTATGATGTTATAGGAAAGCAGGGGGGAGTGGGAGGGAAGAAAGGAATTTGATTTGAACTTTTTCTAGCAATTGCTTTTATCAAATTGGCAGTATTCACCCAATGCATTGTAATTTATTGAGTTGTTGAGTGAGGTGGTGATGTCAGTCCGCTGCTGCTAGGGAGGAGGCCATACTTTTTTTTCGTTTTATTTTTGTGTGTTTCTTCTAAAGGGACCATGATTTCCCATAGTGGACTAGTGGATCCCAATCAAGATTGACTTATGAGAATAGGATTGGGTATTTTTTGGAATCTTGTTATATTAAAATTTGATAAGAATACCCCACATGAGTAATAGTGCTCTCTATGGCACCAGTTACTACAGCAAGATATGCTAGTTTCTGCTTCTCGTGTCCATCTTAGGACAGCCTGTGGACTGCTTTAGTAATAATAGTGGATGAAGCTTTTGGTAATAATTGAGCAACCTTTTGTGGCTCTTTTAAAGCTTATGTTAAATTATGCTACATTTGTCATATATGTATATGCTCATGTTTCAACCTTTGTAACATATCTTGCTTAAATGTTCAGTTGCTGAATGCTCGAGATATGGCACGGCAAACGGTAATAAGTTCGGACAGGATAGTCTATACTACCGAGAAGGATTTCTTGGACCAAGATTATGAGACTAGAGATTGGGACGAGAGATTTAGAGAACTTGAAAAATGAGACTGACGAAGCAAGAGATTGTTCCAGCGTGATTCTGTATATTGCAGCATGTTCTTGTTGCTGTTCTTTCTCCACCTAGGAAGACTGCAATTACTCTCGGCATTGCCAGTTAAATTAATTGTCAACATGAAATTGAAGCTTATCCTGCAACAGGCCTTCCCTCTGTTTCTATCATTCCAGTGGGGATGGCTTTTAATTTGGAAATTTGTTCATAGCGTTACATTGTATGTTGCAACTTCCAATTGATGCTGCATCACTTTCTTTTACCGCAAAATACATTTGTATATATTGTTAATCATATGCTAAAGCAATATTTATATCCAAAAGCTTATAATTTGTTGTCATCTTAGATTTAAGATGAGATGTGCATGGATATGCCAAAATGTGAGCTCAATATTTATACTCAGGCTATTACTTCGGCTGGGCATCATGTGTATATACTCATGTAATGTTTTCTTCACCGCCATCCATGTCGATCTCTGCATTCTTATGAACGAAGAAACTTACAGGAATTTGGTTACTTTTGACCACAGGCACCATACAAGTAAACAATCATCAATCAGTTTGATCACAGGTTAGTATTCTTACATAACTTTTCGCTAAATGTTTTTTTCTTACAGATCAAATGGGCAGCTAATTTTACGTGATGTTCTCTCTTTTTTATTGCCAACAAAGAATGTTCGGTGGTGTTTTCTTCCATCCCGGACCCACCGAACCTGCACAAAGAAGGATCTGCCAAACCTGTACAAACAATGCCAGCTCGAAGTGTAAGATCGAATCTGAAAGTGAAACCAAATCAAGAACCAAGTGCTTTGATGATCTCAGCCCACATTACCTGAAACCATCAGCTCCCCCCGGGTGGCAATCTCCTCGGCCATTACCGCCCCATCCACTTCGGCCCGCCGCTTACAGAAGCAGCTACTTCCAGGCCAAGATCAAAGCTGCCACCGCGAACACGAAAGCTCTCAAACCAGCCATCATCATCTGCAGGAGAGGGAATGCTTACATCAAAAGTCATGATCTTACATGGAATCAGAGGACACGGATCACTCACCGCCGACCTCGAAGACGACGACGACGACGACATGGGTGGAAGATACCCATGCAGACCAACATTATAAACAGGAGTGCCATCAGGATAAAACAACCCATAGTTCCTCTCCGAGGTCGGCCCAGGCTTCAAATCCTCGTTGAACAGGGCAAACACATATATATCCACAGGCACCGTCGGCTTCAGAGGAGTGCCCTCGCTCATCCCTATCCTCTGCAGCAGATTACCATTGTATCTTGCAGCATTCTCCGGTGTCGCTCCCACCTCATCACTGTCACCTCTCGATGGCCACCCCGTCTCAGAAATCCTGACCTCGATGTCGGCGTGCCCCCACGTCCTGATGGCAGAGTAAACCGCGTCGATCTGAGCGTACAGCATGTTGTCATAGTTCAGATTGGTGTTGGGATCCACGACTCCCGTGTTCGGCTCGAAGAGGACGTAGTCCAGCGAGACTGCATTAGGGTTCGCCTTGTAGGCGAAGTAAGGGTAGGCGTTGATGAGAAAGGGCGACTTGGTGACGGAGTGGAAGTTGAGGATGGGCTGGATGAAGACGGCGAGATCCTGGCGGAAGGAGCCGGCGGAGGGAGGGTAGGAGTTCCCCAACATGTCCAAGGAGTGGGCGCTGGTGACGTTCACCTTCGTCTCCAGGCTGAGCGAGACCAGTCCCTGGTGAACCGATTCCATGGCGGGGAGGAGGTCGGCCATCAGAGTGGTGTCGTTGCCTTTGAACACCTCGTTGCCAACGGCGATGCAGGTGATCTTGGTGTAGGGGAGGTAGGGCAGGACGTGCTGCTCCAGCCATCCCAGGGCGGCCGCGGGGTCCGTCATCGCCGACACGTTCTCGTTGCCGATCCCGATCACGAACTCGACGTCGGTGTTGAGGAAGGCGCTGAGCACGTTCTGGTCCGCGTCGTACAGTTTCACTCGGCTGATGTTGAGGGAGCGGAGGAGGCTCGCGACTCGACCGGGGGACGGCAGGTCGTTCGCGATCTGCCCGTAGTTGATGCCCACCGCCATGCTCAGAACTACTCGGATGACTTGACCTGTAAAGACGAAGAAGAAGCCAACAACTGCTAATTATCTCATGTGTTAAATTATATTTTAGTACTAGATTCGATCTGCAACGAATACCCGATTAACTACCGAGGGAAGAGCTAAAAATAGGACGCATATAACACCCATATCCAACTGAATCCCGTTGTTTGGATCTACAGAGAGGCCACCGAGCATTTGGTGTAAGTACTAAAAGCGACTTTGCCAACCTGGTCCACACAAGCCTACACTCGCCGGCACACACGAAGCCATGTGGTTTTGTCTACTCCACCACTAAACTAATCTCCTTTAGCACCAAATCTAGCACCAAAAAAATGTGTCCTTTTTGCCTCTCTTTCATTTCAACAGGAATATGGGGTTGGAAACTAACTATGTGCAAGATCAAAGAATCAGAGAATTCTTCACGAAAAGTCATCTTCTCATCCTTATTGTTGCACCTCTTTTATCCAAGCCAAGACTAAAGGGATGTCACCAAATGCTCGCTGTAACGAATCTGAAAACATGAAAGAAGGGTAGAGAGGGTGGATCAAATACTAACCTGAGAAGAGGAGGAGGAGGAGGAGGAGGACGTGGAAGCAGGAGCTCGGCGACGCCATTACCGTCCTCGCCGTCGACTTGCTGTTGTTCCCTTGGATTCGAATATGTTGGACGGATCCGAAAACTCGATCGTTTTGCCAACTCCTCCTCGCCGCTGCTACTACCAGTCGCTGCTGCGCTCCACCACCCTCTCGCCATGCCCTCGACCGCTTAAAAGCATCTTGTGGGGACAGGGAAATGTGGCTCCTGTGGTCTGGGAATCCGAGAGCGACACGTATCATCCTTGGGCAATAGCGTGGTTCGGCGATTTCTCGCATTGATTCGGGGGCAAATTAGTCATTTAAGACCCACGTGAGGGGCCGCGTCACCGCAACGTGTCGGTGGCACAGCGTTGACGCGTCTCCACGTAGACACCGCGCGTACCGCTGCCGAGTGCACGCGTACGACCCGAAGTTCCTTCGAAGCTCCACGCTGAAGAACCCGGTCATTCCTTGGGACCCACAATGGTTGATCCAATCAGCTCGAGTTTCCGAAGTGGGTGAGGCCCCATGGGGGACAGGACCTGGCGCTCCAAATTTTCTTCTGACTTCCAGCACCAAAGTCTCACTGCATGGCCCACGATGATGTCTCTCGGGCCTTCTTTGGCCCCGCGTCCGGG
Organism: Musa acuminata AAA Group; assembly: GCF_036884655.1. Lineage (NCBI taxonomy): Eukaryota > Viridiplantae > Streptophyta > Magnoliopsida > Zingiberales > Musaceae > Musa > Musa acuminata. The sequence continues at coordinate 27,961,005 of NC_088347.1, read as the reverse complement.
TGCGCCACCACTGTCAACCCACAAAATGACGTATTAACACTAATAGAATGACTGCTGCCACTGTGTCGGCCAACATCGTTAATGTGGCTGGTAATAAGAAATTTGCTGAGCCTTTACGTGATATTTATGTTTAGGGGTTCTTTAGAGATAAGAAAGAGACCGACGTCAACACCACGAAGCTTTTCCACTTCGGGCCCTCGGTGGCCTTCGCTTCTCATCTTATTCCCCCATCCCTTTCCCGTCTTTGACTTTATGATGTCTTGTGGCTGCAATCTTTGCATCTCATCACGTAACAGTCCTGCATTTTATACCGCAAAGACCATATCAATAAAGGGAACAAATATGAAAATGAGAATAAAGCTGCACCAATTGGCTCTGAAGAACTATAAACCTGGGAAGTGCTATGGGATGAAGAGTCTTGTCTATACCGCAAGCACAACAGCTCATGTTTATCTCGGTTCACGACCCTTATCGTCTCCCTCTTTAAGATCGTAGGGATGTCGATCTTGCGTCACGTTAAACAACAGGAACAAAAAGCATGCAAGAGAACCACTGCGCTCACCTGGTCCCTTCTTTTCCCCCTATCATGCTTATTATAATCTTCCACCTGCGGCAGCTTTATTCCCAACTGTATCCGCTTGCTTGTACAAAGGGCTCCAATTATTGGATTCTGTGGTGCCTTCTTTCGGTGAATGTGATCAATATTCTTCAAGGATGAACATGCGACAGCTCGGTCATATTCCAAATGCCTGTGGAACCAACATGCATATACCATGACATAACTAGTTATTGCATCATATGAACATGTAGCATTCAACATTTCGCATCTAGCGCATTCTAAAGAGGAGAAATTAAATGGAAGAGGTTGATTCACAAAACTAACCATTCACTTTCCGCTGCAGATATGCTAAAGCACCATTGGCATATGCAGAGTGATCCGTGGAGCTCCATTTCCCTGTGTGTAAATGACAGTAGGAGGTCGGATATGAGATGCATGTCAGCACATGTCCCAGTCTGTGTTCCATCGAGGAAGGAACCATTGGACTGGTCAACGGAACCTGAGACCGTGAAGCCTGCACATGCAGAACGAGCTCCAAAATGGAAAGTGTCAGGGATCTCCAAGCCTTCCAGCTTCGGCAGAATCCAGGATATAACCATCATGTGGTGGGACGATCTTGAGCCCTTTTTCCCTCTGGTCCAATGTGGTTCACCTTGTAAACATCCACTGGAGATGGTTGAAGGAGTTTGATGACCTGTGTGTGAAAGATTTTGAGATGCTTTTCAAGCAACAGAAAGATGAAGACCTCATGATCACCCTAGCGGAGCTAAAATTCTTTCTAATGTTGCTTCCAGATGTGTAAATCTGTTATAGATTTGTACTTAGTACTGTTGCTATCGTCCTTGCGTAGGGCATGCAGCCTAAAAATGAAAGCATAATCATCATAGAACAACTGATCAAAGTTAAACAAGCAAAATACTACAGCTGAAGCATACCACAAGCAATTGATATTTAAACATCATTGCTTAATATTATAATTTTTATAAGCTAAAAGGGAAATTGGAATAACCTAGAAAAAGCACTGTGGATGCACAGTCACCATGGCATCACACACATCCAAAACTGTCAATCATTAGAAGCATTCCGGTGACATCATTCTTTCGATTGCTTTCCCAAAAGTGTGCTATGCTCTTACTCGACTATTGGCTTATGTATCTCATTTTACTGAAATATAACAATAAGCAGTAAAGATTTGTAGGTTCTTCCATCATTTTAGTTTTTATGGTCACCGCATGCAAGAAAAGGCCAAGCTTATATTAGTTACTAGTATTTGGTAGTAGTCAATCTTCAATTCACTTGGGTATCAGAAATAGTTTCGAGTTAAACTTAACATAAAAAATGATAGGTAGAAGTCACAATAGAAATGGGACCAACAAAAGTGGTAAAGGAGACAGAGAGTATGAAAATTATGAGATGACATTCTCTTTAGGCAATAATATCACTCCCAAATTAACATAAAAAAACATCTTCATAAGAATGTCCGAAAGAAAAAAATATATATGTAAAAATTATACAGCAGACCCATGTTTTGGGTCATCACAACCTTTTGAACTTCATCTGGAACCATGTTCTTATGAAAATTGCAATTGCAGCAGCAACATGTATAAGAAATCAGTTCCGGTCTTAAATATCCCAACAGTTAGGGTTGGCTACCTAGATTTTTTCCCATAATTTAACTTTACCTGTGCATTTTTATTGTTAAGTCTTTTACATTGCCAATCCCAACCTGAATAGAGAAGGAAGGTAGTGTTCAGCAGACAACCAAGATAAATTAGATCTTATGAACATAAACACTATATCAAAGTATGAGCAGCTAAAATTACTTTTAAGTCTATCAGTAAGGCAGAGGAGACAATATATTGAACGCTAATATCAAGGAAAGCACGACACAAACGGAAGACAGATAATAATGAATTTTAGTATGTGTGACCTACTTTCTTGTTAGAATTCCAACGAATTTTAGTATGAGGGAATCAGAGAAATGCTACTTAGTGTATACATTACCTTGTGTGCCCTTTTCAGTCCCTCTATTTCTTGCAATCAGATGCTATTCTAGGTGCAAAACCAATTAGAATTTTATCGCTGAAGGTATTGATGAAGAAAGTTCTTGAACACTAAGATCATAAAATGTAACAAGAGTTTTCTCAAATCATGGGATGTTACAAGTACCAAAATCAATGATATTGCTGCACCTGAGTTTCTAAATATTTGGAATTGTGATTTTTCTTTAGGGCCATTTCTCAAAAACAGTAAAAAGAACCATGAGTTCAAGTTTTCAATCAAATACTTGAGTGCAAAATTTGATGTAAAAGAAAATAAGACCACAAAATCTCATGATTTATGTTAAATCAGTAGTATTCTCGGTTGAATGGATCCAAAAGCAATGGGTGGTAATTACAATTAGCTTCAAGTCAATTAAGCATCCTTCCCGTATTAGAACCAAGCCAAACCTACTCAATTCATTCAAACGAAATAATACTGTTGACATCAGCGTTGACAGGCACACAATTCAGATGGCCAACCACTTTGAGGAAACATTTGGTAGATGAAACACCATACTCATAGAGGCCCATATCAAGTAGAAGAACAAGTACAAATGTTCTAGTCACTTTCTATCCAACCAAAGAGCACATGAAGGCAAAAGATAAATAGGATGATTTACAGCGATCAATCAGGGAGAACAATTCAATGACAGGGAAAAGACCATCCAATTTGCACATCAAGAAACTACAGGATCAAACGGAGACGAACGACGCGAGAGATTACCGAGCGATGGGAGTTGAGATCAGCTACATTCGTTGAAGGAATCGGAACTTTGGCTGATTTGGAGCGGCAGAGGTGATCATCGAAAGGGGAGGAAAGAGCGCCATTCATTGCCGCAGTGGACGCCGACGAAACGGCAGGTTTTAGGGCTCGGGCTGCGTTCTCAAATCCGACGATTATGGATTGGTGGCCACATAACTATTTGGGCTGTTAATGGGCCATGTTAGAATGGGCTAAGAGGACGATTCTTCCATTGTTATGAGTGCAGTTTTACCCGGCTATTAGAATTACTATATATTTCTTTTTTTTATTTTACCCATGAAATTATAAGATTGGAACTGAATGGTTCTTTATGTAAGTAATTTTGATCTTGTAATCGTTTTTTTATATATTTTGTACCAATTTAAAATTTTATTGTGTTGATTGGATCGACCCATCGAACAATAATAATAATAATAATAATAATAATAATAATAATAATAATAAACTAAATCACCAACCGATTTAATATTTATATTTATAAAAAAAATATTTAAGATTTTTTACAGAGTGTTTGGGTCTTTTTATTATAAGAATGCAAAGAACAACTGCATCATCCATTCAAAAATGCAAAATGTTCAATCCATATCATTCTCTTTCATAATATTTTAAAGTTTATTTTTTTTATTTTGTATTCCATAAAATAATGTTTTGACCAAATATTAAGAATCACAATAAGTGTGTTAGCTTGTATACACTTTATTTTTTAATTAAGAATAATACACTAACCATTTAGATGTATCAACAAATACTATATAGTAGTAGCTGCAATTACATGATCACAAGTAACTTCAACCAAAATACACACACAACTCAAACCAAATAGATAGATTTGGACAATGCTATTTAAAATTACATGGATCCAACCGCCCTGGAAATCATGACTCCACCCTGGAAAAGTTTTAGGGTTGATTCGGTTCAGCTGAATAGCATTTTACAAACAAGTTCTCATGCATCGCCACAAAACCTAAAAATCATTTGGATACTCATTGGAGCAAAACGAGACACAACAGTAGTTTAAAGCTCAAAAACACATTATCACTGAACTGAATACGACACGTTATTCAGAGACCAACATAAGATGTTTCTAGAAGCTGTAGAACATGACATAAGCTCCTAGACGATAATAAAATAGAATTGTGGCTCAACACATCATTCTGATTGCCTTTGACCCAGTACTGGAATATCCTCATATTTTTTCTGCAGTGGAAAAAAAAGGCACAATCAGCATTATTGTTTCTAGAATTAACACGCCAACTAATAATGTTATCAACCTGATTTTGATTTCCAAGTCAAAAGACAAAAAAAAAAGTGTTCCATGATCCACTACCAGACTAATATTTCACTCCACCAGGTTGTAGAGGACACTCTAGAACAGAGGTACCTGACTAATAGGCAAAAAGAAAAAAAAAATTCTATTAATGCACCTGAGGGCAATCCACCACTTCTTTGGAAGTTCCACCTCAGCTATGAGCTAATGTTATACGAAAAAATTGTATTGATTACCATATTTCTTCTCTTTATAATAAACTTACATTCCTATTGAAGAAGCAATCACAAAACTCAATAGAAACATAAAGCTAGGTTATCATTTCTAAGGTGGTTGTTGGCCTTGCGGCTGTTATAGTTACCTTTTGAATGACCAATTTATATCAAATCATAACTTGTGTAAGATTAGAGGTATATATACTAAGAGGAACAAACCTAATTGGAAGAACAAAACTACACAAGTTAAAGAGCAGAAAGTAGAAATTTTCAACTACTTGATGTCAAAGAATTTTACAAAATCACATGACTGCCTATCAACTTAATGTCAACCCTCTAAAAGGGTTGGCCTGTGCTTGGCAGAACAGGTACTTGCCTGAAATGATAATCGATTCGTTGGTGGGTCAAAAAGCCTATATTACTACATGCAATTATGCTCATGCTGACAATACAAAAGAGAAAAAGCCTTAAAACCTTTATTCCATATCAACCTATAGGAAAAGCTCCTAATAAGACAAAATGAATCATATTGATATACATTTTCAGGCCCAATTTTCTTTTTTTTTAAAGCATCATAGAAAAGCATGATTTTTTTTAAGGCAGTCTAAAAAAAGTACCAGATAAGCAAACAGCTTTAACATGATCCGCCGTATAATTTCATTGTTTGGCAGTTGATTAGCTCAATAAGAACCAACACAAAAATGCTTCATTACATGAAGGAAAACAAATGATCATTTTGTCATGTCTGTCCTAAACCTTTGCAATAAACTTTAGGATGTTTCTCAAAGTCAAGAATCAGAATATACTTAGCCCATCTCTAACCACCATATATGAAACAAGATCAACAACAATAAGCCACGATCCACTTGACAGATATTAAACTAGTATGCCCTTCTAAATTTGATTCTTCCTACATTATTGCACCATGCAATAGCACATAAAATTAGATTCTTCTATTTCCTCTAAATTTGATTTTTGAACATCTCCAGATTTAGTGACTTCTACATCCAGTGGTGTTACTTTCCTTAAGCCTCTTCAATAGTTTCTCAAATTCCTAGCAGATATTATAAGGTACTGAAGTTTTCCAATATAAACTGCAATCTAGAAATCCAAAATAGAACTCCTTGATTCAAATATATACAATTATTTTTCACTTCGAGATCATATTCTTTCCATCCAATAAGCACATTATCAGGTTTCTTAATCTATGTCTATCACATTATTCTCAAAATCTGTTATTTTTCTCATGCACCTCTCTGTCTCATTTCCACTTTATATTAAGATTATCCTGACTGAATAGTTCGTAAACTGAATATTGCACTCTTTCCAGAAATATCATCGTGATGTGAGTTATCTCAATGTTCAGTCACTACAATATACATATTCCCTATGACACTGTAATACCCATCTCAATCATTAGTCCCTCTAAACACATCAGCTTACATATGTACCAGAGATCATGTCTGATCATTGTACACAGAAAAGAAGTTTCATGTATCGAAATAGGTTTCACAATAATTAATACAACCACCGTTCCTCGCAATGCCAACTATTTGAATATCACGTATATAACTGTATAGGTAGAACACAATGGATAAACAACAACAAGAAAAGTAGTCACTCAAGATGCATGGTTCTGAAACATTACCCCTTCATTATTATAATCCCACAGCTTGTGAACACCATAGTCGACGATCTGCATACAACAATCAGTTTGTGAGTACAGCGAAAGTATTCAAGGTGTCTCCTACGGTAAAAAGAAGAACAAAATATCAATCACCATAAACAACAAAACTCAAGCAAAGCCATATCAACTCTGGTTAATCACTATATAGTCAGTCACTGATCATCATAGACCCATTCAAAAAAGAAAAAAATCTCTTTTAATTCCCAACAAAATCTTTTTTAATCTTTCTGCCCAAGAAAATGAATCAAATAAGCATGATGATGTCAGTTCACGCTGTCGGTGATCCCATTGCCTTCCCACCTTTTTTTTCTGCAAATATTTCACTGGCTTTCATGATCAACCACAAGTGCATAAATTGAATCAAACAGAAATCCATGGCTCTGATTGCTCTGGAGAACTACCGTAATAGAGAATATAGTAATTGGGAACAACCAACAACCAGCGTGACAACGCAAATAGCATCTAAACCAAGATCAATCGAGCCTCGAGATCAGAACCAGATGTGTAGACCCTAACCATCCTCGATCGAGCAGAAATTAAATAGGAAAAACTCAAAAAGATCGAAGCCCTAGCACAAATCACAGATTATACGGCAGGTTGAGGAAGGGGAACAAACCCGTTCTCCGACGAAGGCGCCGGCAACGACGAAGGTGACATAGACGGAGTTCCGGCGCATGAGGACACGGTAAAGCCCCTCCCAAACGCCGCCTCCACGGCCTCTCCTCGCCGTCGACGCATCCATGGCTAATCGAAAGAACCCAAATAGGATCGTGCAAGACTTCTCCTCAATCGCGCAAGACTTCCTCGCCTTCCCCCCCCTTTTAAACCTTCTTTTATGACTCTTTGTCATATTAGTCCTATAATTCTATGAATTCTCACATAAGCCCCCAGATGACTTCCTTCGGTTCTTTCTGACCCTCATTTTGGCTATCTTTCATATTAATACCACGCTTTTCTAAATTCTCACAAGGAACCTCCACAGCGTATAATTGTTTGCACAATCGATCACTTAGATGTCTCAGCGAAGATATCATTACAGAAAATACCACCATTAATCTTACAACACAACTAAATGTCTCGATGCACACTTGCAGCAAAACACCACGTCGAGATCTCTGCTACGACTCGAGCAACAAACGCATATGTAATGAATACAGGACTCTTTCCAATGATGCCATTAAACAAAGAGACTATATGACTACGTAATCACCCTATGCTCTTTGTTCTTCATTCAGCACGATAGCGAGGGGGAGATCGAGGGAGAGGCATTTGCTCGGAACAAAGGGGAAGAAGACGATGATCGAACAAAACAATCAAACACTTAGCATGGATTCTTTATCCTCCGCGAGCTTGAGCTCGTCCGACGGCACTCCTCGACCAAAGCTTCCCTGGCTGACACCAAGCCTTTGGGGACGAGCGGCCGGTCGAAGACCGAGCTATCAATCCAATCCTTGAGCAGGCTTTCCTGGCCCCATATCTCCGGTATCCAGACCCGGCCGGCCATCTCGGTCCTGTGCCGCCTCAGCCTTTCTCGCCCGCTCTCTTCGACCACGCCCGAGTCGGTGCACTCCTTGGTGATCTCCGCCGTGACATGCTCGTTTGTCGAGGAGCCGACGTTTGGCTCCGAGTTCTTCATCTCAGGATCGTCGGATGATACCACCAGCTCGCGGCGGGGTCCTGCGTCTTGCGTACGATCTGGTTTCGGTGGATCCGCCGGAACCATGGAAGCCAAGGTGTCTTCTTAGTTCCTCCTCCCCCTCTTGAATGCGAGGGGTTGGAGGAAGCTAAAAAGATCGGAGGGGGTGATCGAAGAACTAGTGGTTTGGTGGGGAGAACACGTCGTATGCTTGGTTCATATGACGGGCGGAAACTTAACGTGGTCATTTGATTGAGGTGTGTGGCTGCGTTCGCCCGAGGAAGGGAAGGCAGGACGTGAGGCCGCTGCGGCATCAGGGGCAGTGTGAACCAACGGTGAGGAAGCGTTTAATCTGATATTTTCGTGGAATCATCACAACAGAGTTAAAGGTTCATGTGGGCCCTAGCATCAGCTGCATTACATTGGGGGATGCATTAATGTGCACCCAATTTTGCATGGCTTGAGTCTTCAAAGAAAGAGAAGTCGAGTGGCTGCATTAATGTGCTTCTCAAAGCAAGTGTTAACAACATGTGAGTAATAACTACATTAGTTATAATTTTGCAAGTTCATACATAACGCAATATAAATTTTCTCACAACAATATAGACATCACCTCCTCTTGCTAAAGGTAGCAGATGGCAAAATCCTGTCATATACAATGCTTGATAGTAGCTTGCAAATGAATGAACTTAGTTTCAAGATGTCACTATTTTGCATAGACTAACAGTATAGTCAGTCACCAACAAATGAGAGGAAAAGAAAAAGAGACAACAATACCACTTTGAAATAATATACATTCTAGATAAATGCTCAATTGATTTTGTAATTTGGCACTATGAACAATCCTCAGGTGACAGAAAACAATTGGGATCTGCCAAGAACTGAAAAGGTATACAAAAGAATAGACCGGCCTAATTATAGATTCTAACTGCCAAGAGGTACATAATTTGATTTGTTAGGTATAAGAACAGGAGAAGTCTTACCTGACCTAGATTGTTTGATATCCAGAGAAGGTATGATGGGCTCTCTTAAAAGTTCAATGTCAATTCTGAAAGGTCATCCATTGGAATTTCCAGGCCCACCAGATCATGATCTTGTAGTGAATCTTCATCAACGTTCAACCAGGAAGCAATATCTTGCCCTTGTCCGCCCAGCCCTTCAGCAACATCTAGTTCATCGATGGATTCTATCCCATGCAGAGGTAGGTTTGTAAAGATGGCATCATCATTTTCTTTTGATGAATCATGGACCAGATTATCCAAACTATGCAATTCAACTTCTTGATCAATTTTGGTGATAGAGCTATTCACAGTGTCAAAAGGTGCATGCAACGTTGGTGACATAAGATTGGCTGCCTCCGTAACTCTGCCAAGACCATTTCCGGAAGTTGATAATTGAGCTATCTTTTGCTTAGGTTTTGTCTTTGTCTTACGTTCACCCCTGCCACCGCTTGATGATGGACGACCTGCTTTAGCTGTAGAACTTCGTCCTAATGCATCTTTGTTCTGATCCCTATCTCTTTCAGTCCTTTTCCATTTTGCACTATTTGAAAGAGAGTGCGTTGGACTTGATATGGCTCTAGCAGAACCTGTAACATCATCCAGAAGCACCTCCTTCTTCCTTCTCGTAACTAATTGCTCACCCATTTGAGGTGAACTTTGATATGGATCCAATGGACTTTGATCAATCTTGTTACCAAGCCCATGTCTCATGGAAGTATTCGATGTTACACCTGAAAGCCAAGTAGCAGAAGCTGCTTTACAGTTAAACAGATACAGGAACAAAAACCTCATGGTAGTATATGATGAAAATTCTTTGGCAATAACTAGGGCATCCATGGGACAAGTCCAGGTTGGGCTTTGTCATACGACAGCTGGATGCACGTTTTTTCTTGAGGCCCAAGAACTACTCAAAACCAATAATATTAAGAGCCAAAGATCTAAATATATGCAGATAGATGAAATATATTTTCTAAAGAGCAAAAGCAAGTGCTCAAATGTACTTTTTACCAAAGTATGCAATATCACATCGTACCGGTGTTTCGAGGTTGGCTCTATATGGTACGGTACCGGCATACCGAGTGATACACCAATGTGTACCGAACAGTACACCAAGGTTTATCGAGCGATTTTCTCTCACTACATAACTGTAGCACTGCTACAGTATTACTGTATCACTGTCCGTCTGGTAACAGACGGTCCGTATACCGGTATACCATCGGACCGGTACATATCGCCTGTACCGAACGGTACCATTCGAAATTGCATATCATGTTTTTTACAACCATGAACTAATGATAGCAATACAAGTACCACATGAAAGAGGTGTTATGCAAACATCTGTTTGGATAATATGAAATCCATTAACATGGCACTATATATACCACCCCAGCTGGTCAGACCACATGCAATGTCCAATTCCCATTTTCAGATAGACCAAGAATATCAGCCCTGGGCCAGACCACATGTTAAAAGCAGGGTTGGGCTAGCAAGCTAGCCAGCCCGCTGACACTACTAATAAAAAAATAACAAATAAATTGTCGTCTTGTTACACTGAGATTAATTAAACATGAAATGGGACAAAGAATCATATAAAAAATGTCATTTATAAGAACATACTGCAAATGGATGTAAATCGATGCTTCTATAAGGAGACGCAATCAAATTATATACCTGATGCTCGAGTGCCAACTTGACCGCTCCGTGATTCCACATGATTAAGAGACCTATCTGAATGCTTAATGTGTAAGGGCACTGACAAGACTGCATCCCGAATAGCTAGCTCACTGAAGCAGCTTCGACCTGTTTCGTCAAATCTCTTACATCTGGCTATTGTTCGATTACCAAAGGCCAATGCTAATTGTTTTGAAACCTTAGTGGTGCCACTCTTGTGACTTGAACTACCTCGACCACCCTGTAGAAAGGCAACAGGTCTTTAAGACATTTCAACTGAACACCAGATAACATAAAGAAATGCCCATGCACGGGTGATATTCATAAGCACCTCAATGACTATGGAGCTAATGGTTAGTATATCAATCATAAATTTGTACATAAAATGTTCAGAAATAGCTAATGGTATTAAAAGTGTTCAGTGACTTCATTCTATAACTGCACTCTACAGCCAGCGAGATTGTGGGTTAATAACATAGATTGTTTAGTTATAGTATCCCAATATTTTCTTATTCAAACAACTTATGAACGATGACTTGGATCAAGTGACAAGATTTTTATTGTTGCCATGATTAGGATGACCACTAAAATTGATGATTATGACACTGCAAGGGCACAACAAAAGAGACTCTCTAACTCTAAACCATAGATCAACCTTAAGCTAAAAACTACATATGGTCATTTACCAGGACACTGTTACAAGTAAAATGTTACAAAGGCACAAATCAATCAATATTATTACAAGTTGACAGTGATAAATTTGACTGTACTTCACAAACATAAGCAGAGAACAAAAAATTAAAAAGAATTTTACCATGCATCCAGAGGTAATAATCTAACAAGCAAACAAAAGGTTCCAATAACTTTGTATTCAGCTCCAACAATAAACCATTTTGAGAACAGAGAACCCAACAGTATGACTTGACACTGAAGGACACCGCAGGTCAAGTAAAGATTCATGAATCCGAAATTAGCACAAAATTACAAGAAAGAAGAGCAGAAGAGTTAGGAACCATACTGGAAAGTATAGAAAACTAACTGCAACTATCAGTTACTCTCCAAGGCGAAACTAAGATAGCATCCATGGTAATACCATATTTAAGAAGCAACTGGGACATTTCTTTAAAATAACAAATAAAGATGCAAATTGAGACTTGGCTATGAAGCAATCAGCTAAGCCTTAAACAGTGTCTGTCAACTTGGGCTTATATCAGGCAGATGGTAAAAGAGGAAGGAATATGTGCATCAATTATTCAAGCAGAGAAATCCTTAGCAAAAAGCAGTAATTACCATTAGCCTTTTGCGTGCCATCTCAACAAGTTTATTCACAGCAAGCTGCTCAAGTTTCCTGTCACTTCAATAATTGAAAAGGCTTTAGTCATGGTAGATGATGGAGCACTTGTAACTGATGAAATCCAAAGAGATCCCAGAAAACCATACCTCTCTTCAATTTCTTTCGCATCTCGAATTGCTCTTTCCAATTTATCTAATTGATGCTTCTTTTTCTTCACCTGTTAAAGCAGCTTAGCATTAGTATGATCACAAAGAGGTCAAGGTAATAACCACTAAAAAAACCAGAAGTTCATCCAACATTAGATTCTGATAAAAGCAACTAACAGCGACAAGCTTTTGAGACACAATAATATAATTTTTCACCTCATTACATGCAATGACAACGTATCAAATAGAATTTTCCTCAGTGAACTATGAGACTACTTATGAGGGGTAGTGACAAATAACACAAGTTTATATAATCTTGCAGGGCTAAAAGCTTAACAAGAGCCTATATCAACATTTATTATACCAATATCAGAACAGAAATATTCCAAACAAATAACCTGCTGGTAGAGCCTCATCTTTAGTTCTGAAATGACTTTGCCAATTTCTGCATCTTCACCCTCAGCAAGATCAGGCTGTAAGGAAATTTAAAACAGGAAACATCAGATATTTAAGCTTAAAGAAAAAAGATGCTTTTCAACTGCTATTATTTCAAATATAAAATTGTAAATGCATTGAAAGGCTGAGGGCACAAATTTATCAGAGTTATTACTTCACCTTTTTCATCAAAGGCAAGATGGGAAAATACTAAAATGTATAGAGAGAGAAAGAGAGAGAGAGAGAGAGAGAGAAAGAGACTTAGTCCATTGTTATTGACAACAATTATGTTTAATACAACTCTTTGATTTTGGTAGCAGAAAGCTTCCATATGAAGTACGACGCATAAACGCAACTTCATAATCTCTCTGAAGTCTGAACTATTCCAGATCCCATGAAAATCGAGGATCATCCTTGGCTGCATGTCAAATAACATTTTGGCCACCTTGCTAGACTCACGGAACCCAAGTTTCAAGCTTATTGGAGTCAAGTGGGGTCCTCCAAGCCTGGATGGGGCAAGGTCAATTTTGGTGAATCCTATCACCCAGATGGGGAATATGGGGGCTGGGGGTCCTCCAAGTCTGGTATTGTTTGATTTGTGGGGCAAAGGTTAGTTTGGCTAATTCTTCTTTATAAGCTGAGGCTAAAGCAACACTTGATGGTGTTGCACAAGACAAAGAATAAAAGATTGATTCAGGAAATCAATTCTCAATTTTAAGGGAAAAGAAGCTGTTTCTTCAAGAATCTCTACGTTTGTGCACAATAAGAATCAGCTTGTTATCTTGAGCAAGTTGGAGGGCAGTGACCCAGCTGATTTTTGACTAACATGGCTTGAAGTACAAGAGGTCATTTTTTTTCAGCAGACCTTCTGGGTTGCCTGATAAATTTGCTCAATCTCTGTCGGGCTGACGTTCCAGGACAGCTTTTGATAAGCAATTTAAATTATGCTGCACAAACTTTTGATTAAATATGTATATGAGCCAATAATGCTTGCTCCTATCAGGCACAATGGCTCTTGATTACCCTCCTTTGTATTACAAGAGTATATCAAGAATGGGAGTAACTCCAAAATACTTGAACTTACTTATAGACATACCTGAACTTAAATATAGCTTGGGTCACAGATTTGAGTGTGGTAAAACTATAGAGTAAATCTTTAAGCAAGTGAAAGCGTCAGATTTAAGCATACATAAGTAAAGATAAATGACATCCAGAATCAACACTCTGTTGGATGCTACCATACTAGGTTTAGAAGTGACTAGCAGGCGCATTTTTCTAAGAGTTGCAACTCTCAGGGTATGTGATAAAGTATTTCCAACAACAAAGAAGTATTTTGCTTAAAAGACACATTAGCATAAGGTACACAATAAATTCAAACAAAAAGAAAATACAGCAATAGATATTCCTGGAAAAGGGAGACTATCCAACTAGGACAATGATGCTTGCCTTTGGTGCTTTCTCATATTGGAACTTGTTTCTTTTCTGATATTTGTTTCAATAGTTTCAACATATACTAATATACTACTGGCAAAAAGGCAATTAATGTTGATTTTAAGTTATAGTTACACAAAAGTTGTATGTCATCAAGATACAAATAACATAAACAATATGGACAAACTCAAGTATGCATACCACTGTTTCTGGAAATAGACCAATACTGTGCAGCTCCATCAAAATTCTATCATCAAGAGACATGTCTTCGAACTGACATTCGTAAGGAGAAGTGTTGTCCATTACGTGCAACTGATTAAGACTGTTTTTCTTGTAGCCAGATAAAGATCCATTATCTGTACTTAGAACAGCACTGTTTTCTACCAATGGTTCATAACCATACATAAAATTCTGAATATTCAAGTGCCTATAGTTGTTGGAAACCATAAATTCATCACAAGGAATAATATCTCCCAAACTATTTTTCTGATTCTTGTACTCAAGCTCCAAGTGACAATCCATGTTCATTAACTCTTTGGCATGATCGTTAATATAATTATTAGCATCACTATGTAAGAACAACTCTCCTTGAGTTTCAATGTCCAGCTTTTCGGTCTCATCTTCTGCAATAAAGGCTGAGAGCAGCCTTTGTGACAGTGGAACCATTTTGTCATACCATCTGTTGGTCTCTAATCTTCCAACTGATGTTTTTACATTCTCTGTTCCATCAACAGAATAAAGGGTCCCAAAAGTTTTGTTGGTTGGTCCAACTGCGTTTGTTTGCTCTCTAGCAAAAGAAGAATGAGCTGAAGATGCCACATCACAAACAACCTCGGCCTGACAAAAAAAGATAAATACTTGAATTAGGGGCCTATGCACGCCACTGCAAAGAAAATTTATCCAAGTTTACACAGTTGTCAATTTGAAATAACTAGAACTGCAAAATAGTTTATTCTTCCTAGAATCCAATGACAAATAAAAGATAAACTTATTTCATGTTCAGGAATCCCTACAGATTTTAAGGTTCAAAGATGGAGTACTAACAAGAAAGTGGAAGCCCTAGAAATTAAACATGAAAAGAAGTTATACACAGAAAATCAAAGTGGCTAGTACCATTACATCATGGCCAGCTTCAAACCTGTTAGATAAACTTGCATCTAGCTCCTCAGCAAAATGTATCTGACACAAGGTTGGGTTAAATGAGTAAAATTTATCATCATAAGATTAACAGAGAAAATATTGTAAAAAAAAAGGAACATAACAACATAAACACTAGCCTGCTGTTTGACATAAGATATATCCTCCAATGACACAAAAGCAAAAGTGGGTTCCATTTTCTTCCAGAAAGTGCTAGAACAGGCATGATCTGCAAGTAAGAATGACAAATAAAACACATGTGCCAAAGAGTAAATGGATATATTCTGTGGAAGCAAATATGTTTAAGATGGAACCCACAGCTTGCATTACGAGCAGCATTAGCAGCTGCTAGTAGTTCTTCTCGATCATCATCCGATTCTCCTACAAAAGTTAATTATATGAGATACTACTATAATGTAGAAAAGCAATGTGCACATCAATGGTGTCACTAAATGAATATAAAATATCAAACCCGTCATATCAGAGGAACCATTGTTCATAGTTTGTGGACGAGCACAAGCCTTCCTGTCAGTCTTCTTTAAAGGAGGGCGCCCTATCCTGCTGCACCAAGAAATAGTTCATTCAGTAATCTTCATACAATTCAAAGGTAGAAAGTAAGGAGGAAGATTTACAATTCAGAAAAAATCAAGCAAGTCTAGAACCTTGTTTCACTCCTTTCAGAACCAAGCTTTCCACTTTTGAGTGGCTTAGTAGTATCTAAATTTTCTACTTTTTTTCTTGGTACAGATAAACAAGCTTTTGACTGTACTGAACCTCTTCCACTCCTGCCTTGCCTCCGAACTCCATCTCTGATTTCTTCTTTTGGAGGAGTCTTGTTCTTCTTTGTTGGAAAAACAGAAGTAGCCTTAAGGGATGTTTGTGGACCATCCTCTAGCTCAAAATTATCAATTCCCTTTTCCTTAAATTTGTTCTCCACGGCAGCTGAATCCTCACTCTCTGATAATACAGAAGGAGAGAGGACATTATCGAACTTTTGTTTTGACTGATGAATGTTATTTGGCAAGCCCCTGGTTATCAAAAGCCCACCAGAATCCACAACTGTCATTCTGGCTCCAACATCAGGAGTGGCAGATCCTTCATGTAAAAATTGAGCTTCATCCAAATTCGAGACAGGAGAAACTACATTGACCCTTCTGGTTCTGGATATCTTTTGTGGCCGCTGACCAATCCATTGTGTTACAGGCGGTGACGATGATTCATTAGGTATTAAACGTTTACGGTTGGTCGCAGTTAATGGCTGAACTTTGTTTATGCGAGGGGCCTGCCCCTGTCCGTCGATGCTTCCAGATGAGTGAAGAAAATTTGAAGATGCATTCATGACAGCACCTGAAACAGTTCTCAAGGCTCTAGATGCTTTTCCTTTTATCATAGGACTCTGGTTTCCAGCTTGAACATCTTCACGTATATTTAGCCTGATAACAGGGTAAGACAAATTTATGATTGCTGAGTATTCAAGGTAAAAACATGGAGAGCTCACAATGGAGAAAAATATTAACAAACAAAAACAAAAAGCCCTCCAACATCTTCAGCAAGTCCTGCATGAGGGAGTGAAGCAATGGGGTAAATCACCAAGCAAACGATGGGTGGTGAGAATCTGTGATAGAAGATTGGTTGTTTCTAGAGTTAGAAGTGGGAAAACGGGGATTTATTGTTTTTTTTTTTCTTTTTGGCAGTTCATAGCTTAAAAGCTATCAGCAAAACACTGTTCTGTCTCTGAAGGTTACATAGAATAAAATGGCATACAATGTAAACAAAAAACAAAGAAAAACTCTCTCATGTAGCTAAACAGAATAAAGAACGATGACTATGGCCACTTATAAATTAACAGAAATTTTGAAAGGAAAAATAAGAAAACATGTATATGTAAATCACAAGTTGGGGAGTGGAGACATGATTTTCTATCTCATAATAGAATATACGTCCATAAAAGCAACATAGTACGTACTTATTGCTTCCTTTAGAAGTATTACGCTCATTATCTAGTCCACCAGAGTGTTCTCGTCTTTCATTTGAAACAGAGCCATTATCCAAGTCATTCTTGGGTGTGCCACGAGAACCAGCACCACTTAGTTGGGAACAGCTATCCACCTTGTTGCTTACTGTGGTTCCACTAGACAATCCAGGTCTGAAAAAGAAATTCGAATTTATTGGAAGAACCTTTATACATGTTATTAAAAGAGAAAGAAACATGTAGGCATATTTAAAAAACTCATGCATGACCTAACAGGAAAATATTATTTGAATGTTTATCTAAAAATTTGTTGTTAAAATTCTTTTCTACTCTTTTCTCATTTCACAAATTATGAAACAAAGAAGAAAAACATGCAAGAGCAAGAGATCCCAATTTCAAACTTTCATGTTTGAGCAAACAAACATGCTCTTTTGTTCTGTCCATGCTCTTCATCACCCATGCTATCTCACAGAAGTTCACCTTGGCTGCTTGCGTTAGGCAGTTCCCCTAATTCAGCTACAATAATAGCTAGAGCCCTTGTTATTAACACTGCAAACATGCTCTTTTCTTTTCTCCAATCTCCATTCTTCCTAAAATATACAGAAGTTGCAAATCTGGTGAACTACCAAAATCCAAAATTAAGATCATGGACTTCATCCATAGGCCATAGATCTGATATAAGTCAATCCTTGTAATCACACTACACATGCCATAATAAGATGGTAATTTTTTCTTTTTTTAATGGAGACAAGAAAACAATGGTTGAGTTAAAAACTTAAAACAGCATGGATTTTCTTTTAAATAAAAACAGGTTACAAATTTAGTGCAATAAAAGTGATTAAATCTAAAATGGAATTACGTTTAGAGAGGAAAAAAATTAAGTGCAATTAAATTAAAAATACAAAAAGGCACGAAATACCTTCAGGTCCCAAGAGAATTTTATTGATATGTAATAGAAAATTTGTGATATACAAACAACAAACAGGTTCAGATGATGCAATTATTTTTTTAGCCATGTTACAGTTGCAAATAATTTCATGTACAAGCTACCAAAGAATTCACTATGACTTAAAGGGTTACCTACACTATTCAGAAAAAAAAAACTATTTGGATTATCTTTTAAGAAAACCATTTCTTTCTTCCTTGGATTCAGTGTGGACAAGTTCATAATTTATTCACAATAAATCTTGAATTATCATTTAGACACTTCCCACAACAAATGAATATCCAGGGATCCACGAGTCGTAGTTGTTGATTGTACAAGTATAATAGTGTTGGTTACCCTATCCGCCACTATTTTCCTTTGGTTGTGTAGTTACACTAAAACCCCATTTCTTTCCACAAATTAAAAAGAGAGAATTTCTAATCCAAACACAACAAATTTCTTTCTCCTGGTCGCACAAAGAATATCCAAAATGAATAAATATCAATTGGTAATCTGTAAACTTACGGAGTATTTAGTAATCTGTATGCCTACAGATCTAGCTAAGCACATCAAATTCTTTTGCATGATACTTTGAAATGGCTATTTCACTGTAGTCTTGAATTCCAATGAACTCAGATTGGATACTGATAGTATTTCTAATCTATATAAAAAAGAGATCGAGGTTTTTGCACAACCTTGATAGCAAGGCAGTTGTAAGTTCTAAAGCAACTAGGATGAGCCACACTAGATCTCATCTAAAGTTACTCAAGCAAAGATGCTAGGCCTGTAACCAAATAACAAAATAAAGTTACTTACAGTGAAACCCCGTAAGATAGTTACCTGATACCAATGCCATCAGAAGAGCGTAGACGGGGTTCATTATTGGTCCGCTGTTGACTTGATTGTTTTGTGTCTCTATCACTTTCAATTACTCTGATAAGGCCAACAGAACGTTTTCTTTTCAGTTTTTTCTCCCATCCGTCACCCCCTGGTGCAAATCCATGCATTTTATCTTCTGAAGGTATTGATCCCCCATTACAATTCCTAAGTATAGATTTATCCTTCTCAAAATGAACATTTTTATCCTTGTCCATAACCGCACCTTGCCTTAGTGGAACACTACCACGACCTTCTGACTGATGCAGAAAAAAATAAAAACTATCAAAGAGCAACTCAAAATTTCATATTTAAGTCTCAGCAAAGAGAGGAAGACAGATCACAAACAAGTGATCACTATATTTCTATTTAGCAGTGAAATCATATAGGCATATTGTCAGAGTGATAGCAGATACTTAACAAACACTGACAATAGAATCAAAACTTGAGATTTAAAAGCATGCACAGTATTTCGTGACAAAGAATAACTAATGGTTGTTAAAGATACTAAGTCAACAAAGTAGATATTAATGCATTAGAACATAGTCTATCCAAGAAATGGCAAAGTTAAAATAGTCTCTTCAAGAAGTGGCAAAGTCAAAAGCCTCATTTCTCAAGAAGACACCTTGAGAAGAAATACAAACCCGTAATTCCGCCATAGAGGAGCGAATACGTTTATTAGGAATCAAACTTTTTGCTCTGTCCTCCAGTCTCGGACTTGCAAGTTCTGCAGGATTTTGATGGATCATACTTCCCATCTTCAATGGATTTGAGGTACCTGACTTCTCATTTGATTGATCAGCTCTTTGTCGTTTCCTCATGTTCCGATATTTGTCCAATTTGAAAATTGATTCCTGCAGCAACCTTGTTCTATCCCTGGTAAAAGAGAAGTTATATCTTCATCAAGAACCACAATTATTCTATTGTCTTAATTAAATGTAATCATGCTTCCTTGCAAAAAAAGAGAGAGAGAGAGAGATCAATTATCCAACATGACCAAGCAATGACACGCTTAAAATCCAATAGGTATGAAAGTTAAACAGTTATATAGTCATTTTAAGACAGATTTTGCCCAAAACAGTCTAAAGAACGAATGCACTGTTGGAATTTAGTTTTAAGGCATAAGCAAAATGTTCTTTCATGGATATAGATATTAAATGGAGCCAACTGACAAGTAACAGATGAAGAATTACAAATAGAGTACCTCGCTCTGGTTGACGACTCCAATATGCTGGCTTTGAAACGTTTCAGTTCTTCAGATGCAATAGGCAGGAGTGGCTTAAACTGTGCAGATCCAAATGTGTGATCCTCAACTGTAACACCTAGAACTCTTCTTAACTCTCCAGAGCGAGAAAACTTTTGCTCACTCATCAAAAATGGCTCAAGTGGTAAATATTGTGACAAAGATGGTATTTCTGGAGAGAAGGATGTGTTTCTTGATGTGCCAGGTCCAGGAACCAGAGCACGGTTCTCTGAACTCTCACGGAAGCTTCCGGACCTCTCCAAACCAGAGCCCGAGTAGGCCCCACGCTGCGCATTGTGATGGGCAGTAGCAGCAAAGTTTGGTCCATCCATGCTGCTCGAAGCTGACTCTGCCCTCGAACTTCCTGCCATTTTCATGCTTAACCAACCAGAAAAGTTCACCTCAAGGTCTCGTTCCTGTAAATGCACATTCTCATCTCCTTGCCGATACTGAAATCCCTAAACAGTGCAGTGGAAATAAATTCTACATCCTCGTGACCAAAAGGTTCAACTTTTAATAAAAGATGAAGTTAAAACTTAAAATATATGTTTTTATTTTTTTTCCAAGACGGAAAGGAAAGCCTGCGATAATTCTTCAAGAGAAGTGGCAAGTGACACAGAGTTGTACAGTGTGGAATAAAAGACGGGGTTCCAACAAAAGGAGATACTCAAACCCTCCGCGCAACGCACGAGATAAGCACTGAAGGCTGAGCAGTTTATCACAGGGAAACTCCGCATTAACGTAACCAAACTGAAAATCCGGAAAGATAAAAGAAACCAAATAACTTAGCTATAACTACAAACTGGCAAAGAATGACTACAAAACTCTCAACAACCGGAAGAGAAAGAACCCTAACGAGAGCCAGTAATCAAACCAGCAACTTCAGCAAAGCAAATAGACGAAGTCGACAAGTCAAGCGATCAATTAGAAAGCTCAAGCTCCGGAGCACAAAGGTGGAATGAGCAGTGAAAGCTGAAACTGAAGCGAATCGGAAGCTTAAGCATTCAAACCTTGACCAAGAAAGGAGTCAACAGACGAGGAAGAACCCTAATTCAAGAACGAGCTCGGCGATCCAATCCGTAGGGATCCCTGCTTCTTCAAGCAATTGGAGCGCGTATCCCGCGACCAAGCCGCGTCGACTAACGGCGTTCGGCGATCAGAGCGGAATGGGGCGAGATGGAGATGAATTCGATCCGCGCAGGAGATGGAGACTTCTAAACCAAAAGGGGCTAGACTAACATACGTCCTTAAACGCCACGAGCGAGCCGGAAATATATATATATATATATATATATATATATATATATATATATATATATATATATATATATAGAATTTTCTTTTGAGGTTGAAGATAATATTCCGGTGAGTTTTGCTCGTTTTATTATGGTCATATACACGCATTTGCACGAGGATCACGTTTTTGAGTTGGTAATTTTTTTATCTTACGAGTTTTACATAACTCTTAGCAATTTATCCTCCTTACATAATCTTGTGCTCTCACTTGTCTTAAGAACTATAAAGTCTGGTTGCATCGAGTAGATGAATTCGATCGGATAGATATTATGAAACAATAAGTCTATGTTTTCTAAACGATAACTCCATTAAGCATAATAAATTAAGCGAAGAGTCATTACATAATCTCACATAAAGTAATGCATTGATGAACACATTACGAAATCAAATGGGAAAATAACTCTAGGTAATACCAAACAAAGACATACTTAGAGTTGATATGGAGGTTGGACTCAATAGAGGATTGACCCGTGAAATAGTGGATCCAAGAGTCACCATCAACTTAATGCAAATCGATGAGCGGAATAACTTGGGTAGAACTTAGTGAAATATCCAAGTCATATGAAGAGAGTCAATATATAATACGGAATATAAAGCGGAGAGACAAAGCTTTCCTTAGACAAAATGAATTATATGAACTCTTGTAGAGACAAAAGCAAGATCATATCATTCCATTGATTCCTAATTCTGATTGAGCGGATTTATCTTGCATTGTATCAAAGTCGAAGGGAGTTACAACACATGCACCTTATATTAACGAAATAATTGATAGAGAGACTAAGGTGACTCAATTTGTAAAGGTGAAGTTAAGATCAGAAGGTATTCACATGGGGCACGAGGACGTGGAGGTAAGTACTCTTAAAAAATATATCATGATGTTATCATTTAAGTTGATGCAAAGAAAACTATGTGTAATAGAGATTATTCAAGAACCAAAGGCCTAATATTCAAACAATAAGGCACCAATTTTAATAAAATTGGTAGACTTCGAGAGCTACTAAGCGACAGACTCTAGGGAATATGGCGTAATAGCCTAGTATATTCATAGTCGATGAGTCGAGTGAATTATTATGGAGATAATAATTCACTGAACTAGAAACATGTTCTGACAGGTATGACAAATGACCAGCTCGATATTGGGTCTAGAGTGTCACATACATATAGTAGGTATTACAACAAGTAGATGTTCAGATACGAGATATCCAGCAGAGTTCATATTTTATTAGATATCCAATAAGCCCATGAATTAATGGATCCCATAAATGAGATCCAATAAGAGCAAATGAGAGATTATTGGATAGAGATACACTAATCTAATAGGCATGAGTAGTTGGTTGGAGATCTAATACCTAATAGGGCATGATCAATTATGGTTAAGTTGACAAGAGGTCTCTATAAATATAAAAGAATCAAAGGGTCATAGGCTATGTTTCTTGGTTATCACCTTCTATTCTCTTCTCCCCTTCTCCTCCTTAGCTAATAGGTGTATAGATTTGAGCAGCGATTTGAAGAGCGTCTTCGTAGCTCCTACCATGTGGATCATTACTAGAGATGAGGGCGCTTAACCTCCTTCATCCTCTCCCACGAATATGTAAAAATTTAGGGATATCAATTTCCCTATGTAATACAACTATCTCACACGTGATTTTTAATTTTACAGATTTTTGTGCACCAATCTTCGCATGACGATAAACATCTTTTAGGAAATTTATGATTTTTTGTTTTATGTTCTTTTGTTGCACATGTGATGTCACCACTAGATTTTCCTATAGTAACTAGCCTGATGTATGAAGTATAATCCTCGAAGAGGCAAGTAAAATTAAGTAATTTTTACCTTCTCAACTTTTAAGAGAACGAGTGAAACAGAGTATCATAGTTCTCTTATTTATCTAGCAAATGAGCTATTTACATATTCAAAGACCATTCAAAGAAACTTAGTAGAAGACAATAGTTATTGAATCATCATCATCAGTGATCAGTTCTTTTAAAAGTAGATTGCCAAATTTATATCTCAACAAAATATCAATCAAAAGCAAAAGTGATATATACTTAGAAATCGATGGAGGAAAAATTTCAAAAACATTTTGAAGTTCACGAGATAATACTCATTAAAACTCCAATACACATTTACCTAGTTCAAACGATGTGAGTTGTTTGAGAGACTAACGCATAATAAGAAATATCTTTTTCTTCATTTGAAAAATTTATAGAAACTAACAAATATCAACACAACTAGACCGACCCCTCAACAGAGTTAGAGTCATTTACGAGTTAAAGTAGTATTGTCATATCAAAATTTAACTACTCAACAATAACAATGAAGAAAATATGGGAGCTAAGAAATATGTTACAGCTAAAGTATAAGATTGAAGATTCAACAAAAACAAGAAGATGCAGGATCTACCAAGGCTTCAACGAGAACATTAAGGAATAAGTGAGGAATAATGTTATGGACAAATATGTATAAAGGGTATTCGATATAATATTTATGTATATCGATGTCTTTCGATTTTGTTCATATTTTACATAACATGTAGAGTGATTATAGTAGGCTTGACAACCCTATTTCGATTAACTTTTATAGTCATTTTAGTTCTATAACATAATTATGTATAGTCATCGTATAAAAGTAAAACTACCTAAAAATATATCATTCAAGTAATCATTTGAGAGGTTTTCTAGCTCCATAAAATAATATAAAATGTTAAACAGTATAACACCTTAGAGTTACTAAGGTGGCACATGCTGAATGAAAATTTAGGATAGTGTCTAGGGTTAGTTTGTTGTCTTGTTTTATAGCAATGTCATGTAGTTACTTGTGAAGATTTTTTATCGTGACAAACCATATTAGACCATTTGTCATGTGATCATTCAAAGCTTATAAAATATATATTTACAATTTATATTATCTATTAAGTATTTATTAAAATATTTACTCATAACATCCTGAGTTAAATACTTCTTCTAATTTATCTTCTCTTTTATCAGATGACTTATATACTTATATAGCATAAAAAGTGAGAAAAATAAAATTAAAAATATATTTAAAATGATGACCAATGGGATTTGAGGCACCTTTTTTTTATCGATGAAAGTTTATTTATATATTTTTCTTATTTTAGTGTGTTTTATAAAATTTAAAGAGTGACGGTGTTGAAAATATTTCAAGTTATATATATATATATATATTAAATTATATCCATTATTTTTAAAATATTAAAAAGGAGTCCTAACTTTTTCAAAATAATAATAAAAACTTAATGACCATCTTATCAACTCATCATTGAAATTCAACTAAAACTAGCCAAATAGATTTAATGTTGTTAGTATCAAAATTTGAAGGAGATCATCGCAAGTGACTAGCATTCAATGAATGCTATACTCAAGTTCAAGAACTTATATAATTATAAAATAATAAAATTTCAAATATTGAATTATACTCTTCTACTTATAAAGCAGTGAGAGAATATTTATGAAATAAAAATAATTTAAAAGATATTCCTCCATGATAAGATGTTATAAACTAATTTATTTGAGAGTTTTTAAGTAATTTTGTGTTAAAAATAAAAACATCTTGACATATTTCAAAATAGAAGATGATTACTTTCCACTTTACCTAAAAAATTAAGTCTATCTATATTTAAAAAAAATATAATATTTATTTCATTTATGAGAAACAATGATAACAAAAAAAAGGAGATATTTTCTGCTGTGATGTTTTAAAATGGTTTTATTGTGTTTTTTAAATAAAAAAATTATAATCAAGTTCAATCTAACACAGTATTGATTCAATCGAAGATCTGATTCAACTCCAGATTTCCAAGGCAGACATCCTTTTGCAAATACGAGTATTTAGGTATTCTTACAAAATGAAAATGACTTTGATAGAAAAATATGAATATCGAGGACACATTTGAAGACAAAACCTAAAATCTTGACATTTCTTGAAAGTCAATTGAAGACAACATTTTCTCAGAGATTAATCAATTCATTGATTTTATTGAGTTATCAAACCTAAATACTAAGTCAATCTAAGATGCGCTTTGGCTTTCTTTATCCGTGGATATGATCGAGCATGACACTACTTACCATAATTCGACTTGATAACTTACTTGTTAATTTAAAGTTTTTTAATTAAACTGATTCGATTAAAAATCCAGTTTAGTCCAATCAGAATTTTGATAAGAAATTTATCGATCACTATATTAAATAATTTTATTGATAAAATCATGTAAATGTATCAAGAAATAAAAATACACATGCATGATTAAATGCTTACTGCTAGTTGTTCTAATAATGAATCATTGATTTAATTGAATGAATAATTTTAAAAAAGTAGATATATATTTCTCAACGTCTCATGCCGATGAATCATTTTAATCGTAAGATGGGTAACATATAATTATATTGATCGAGTTTAGTTTTAATTATTTTATTTTAAGTAAAAGGTCCTTTCTTAATTTTTTTAAAAATATATTTCTTGTAGTATGATTTGATTGTTTGTTGAAGTTCCAATTAATATTTTTTTAATTTTTTTTATTATTATAAAAATATTTGTTGGTGAACTCATACGTCGTGGTCGAGAAGTCAACACGGCTTGGTCCACATGTCGATGTTCGGAGTTTCTAACACTCGGAGGCGGGTCTCTAAGTCGATTGGAAGAGACGTCGAGGTCGGGCTAGATCAAGGGTCGGGATGGTCGCGTCTCCGGGGACATCCGCGTTCCTGCACACATGCCGTGGTTGGGAGATTCTGACTTGAGCCCTTCGGAGGTTAAGTCGATGGTCTTTTCTCTGTCTTTTTTTCTCCTGACCATATGCCGACTGGGGGCTTTTATGCTGTTGTCTGAGGATCGATCGTATGTGGATTTAGCGTATCGACTGACCCCCTCGATGAGTTTGTACCTTCGTGTGTCCATCATCCGATATGCTCGGAATGACGTCACGTGACACTGTCTCGAGCTTTCCAAGATGAGACTTGCCAAGTGAACGCCTTCTGTGCTAGATCTGCAGTGGTGTGACGTGACGCTTGGTGTGTGTCTCGGGAGCTCACATTTATTATTGACGTGTCCAAGATCTAAAATATATTTTATTAATATTAAAAAAATTATGTATATCTAATTTTAAAATTCAGACGATTATTTTAAAATTTACGTGTAAGATGTTAGTTTGTAAATTTTAGATAATAGGTACATTATACACTATACAGTAAAGCTTATTTTGACTTCTATCATATTATAAGATGGATGTTCGTATATTATTACACAGTAATAAATCTTTAGTTTGAATTGATCTCGTTTAATGTAATAAAAATATTTTTTTTTTAAATTGTTATTTTTAAAAATTATAAATCGCATTGAATTGTAATTGGTTGACACGGTAGACCGATTGGGGACCCAAGGCGGGTCCCACTCCACATGATGACCGTCATATGTGATGCTATCTCAATAAAACGGCACGGTCCGGCTTCCGTCCTTAAACTTGACACGGGCGGTTTTGCGGTCCGGTCGGTCGACCCAATTATGCATGCGATACAAGCAAGCCCTAGCGGCCCCCATCTTGACATCGCGATGGCCGTCTTCGTTCTCCGCCGCCCTACCTAACTCAACGATCGCAATGGAGACCGTCGACGAACGGGCGGGACGAAGGACCGCGTGGCACCTATCGGCGGTGTGGTGAATAGGTGCTTCCTTCTCGTCTCTTTCTTGGATATAGGAGACTTTCGTCTTCCTTTTTTCTTCTCTACCTCTTCATGTCGAAACCCTTTCGCGATCCTTACTCGGAATTGAAATCTTTATCGGATGTTGGATGGAGCTGGGATGTGGAAGCCTTCTTCATGTTGTTGTGTACATAGAGACGGAATGATAGACACTCCATTTTTAGGTTTGATCATCTCCCTATTCCATTCCGCGGATCCTCCTTTCTCATTTCATGTTCTACACTCATCAATTGTGAAAGTTGACATTTTTATATTGCTGTGCTGATGATATGGATCTCGACCCACAAAAGGGGAGATTAGACTCTTTTTATGCTTGTCTGCGAGATCTTTTATTGAAGCCATTATATTTTATATATAGGGCACGGAAAGGGTTTTTCCTTTCAGCCAGCACCATTCGTTTCTTTGTCTCTTGTCCCATCGATAGTTTTACGTGCATGAATTACCTAGCATTTTAGTCATCTTTCAATGAATGCTATGTTTACGTGCAGATCATCAGAACTTGAACTTATACAACTTTAATTGTCAGGAGCAGTTCCTGCTTGCAACAATTAGTTGTATTAGACTTTTCTACTTCTTTGCAAGTAAATATCTTGATTTGGGAGGAGGAGGGGAACCTTGACACCATAAAACTGCTACATTGGCCTTTTCCAAATCTTGCATTGAAAGAGCCTTGTGCCTGATTGCCCTTATATATCTTCTTAACTGTAGACATTATTTAATTTACTCGCTGTGAGTATATATTTGCATGATTTACAGCAAAGCATATATATTGGTTGTGTCTTTTAGGTTTATTGTCATGATACATGAAAACTGATGCTATGCTATTTTATAGATCACATGAAATTGTGATAACAGGTCTGTTTGGTTAGTTTGTATAATAAAAACAATTTGCTTCAGTTAGAAAAAATTTCAAGCCGTAGTATACAGGTTTGATTTGCCCTGTAAAAAGTGGACCAAACAGAATTGTGTTCAACACCTGCATTATGGCATCTATTATAAAAAATGACCCTTAGTAGTTGTCTTTGCTTCTCCTTATCCTTGTATTGAACTATGCGTATCTTATCCTTTGCACTTTTTAGGTAACATATATATTACACCACAATCTAGATGTCTTTTTTTCCCCCTACTTAGTCTTTAATATGTTGCCTAGTTTCATATGGGTTATTAATCTATGCCTAAACTGTTGAATGTCTAGATATTGCCATTGCTTCTGAGCAATAAAACTAATGAGAATTTTTAGAAAACCTACAATTGATAGAATCTACTCGATTAGTTCTCATGCATTCACATCTCTCTTTAAACGTACAATCTTGCATACTTGATTAGAAAATGGTCACTTATGTAACTATTCCTTCGGTTTTGTAGTTGCAAATTGTGCAAGTTGCTTTTGCATTTGACCAAGCTTTTATTATCTGAGTTGGTTTCTTTTTTGTTTATTCTGATTTAGTGATTTAAAAAGCGCTAGGCGTCAAAAGACGCTAAGGTCCAAAAACACCCGAGGCGCTAGGCGCTTGCCCGAGCGAAGCGAGGCGCTAAAATATAAAAATATATAATATAATTATTTAAAATTTTAAATAAAATATGTTATTAATTTAAGAAAATCTAAGATACAAAATCATAATGTCACATTAACAAAAAGTTTCAAAATTCAAAATAATATATTATTAATCTAATAAATACAAGTATTATTATTCGTATATTGTTAACAGTATACGGAAGGAGAAGAAGGAAGAGGAGTGTAAGGGGGTGCTAACTGAGAAAAGAGGAAGTAGCAGCGGGAGCGGGAGTGTAAGGAGGCAGTGGGAGCAGGAGCGGCAACGGCGAGCAGTAGGAGCGCGGCAGCGGGAGCAGGAGCGGTGAGCAATGGGAGCGGCAACAAGCAGGGTTAGGGTTGGGCAGCGACAGTTGATATTGGTGCTTTAGTTGGTTCGATTGAACCAACTAAAGCACCGGAGACCGAACCAGACCTAAAACGTTGGTTCGGTCACCTGGTTTAACCCAGGCGCTCGCCCGAAGCGCCCAGCACCTGGGCTCGGGCAAGCGCCCAGGCGGCGCCTCTTTGAAGCACGCCACCTGGAAGTGAAGTGAGGCGCTCGGGCCTCGCCTCGCCCGAGCGCTTAGGCGAGCGCCCGAGTGCCTTTTTAAATCATTGTTCTGATTATTTGCTCCTCAATCTGAAAGGAAGTAAGTTTAACCTCCATTGATTTACTTGTTTCCCTTTGATTCAAGGAAAGAACATGATGGCTTAATAGTAAAAGGTCTTATTAAGAAAATGTATATGAACGCGATGAGATGGTTCTGGGATGAAGGAAGAGGACCAAGTCATAGCACTGTGGCTGTTGCAACCTCTTCGACACGGCATGTTTCATGCTTGTGCGTAACTGAGTTGGAAAAAAAAGGCATGGGCTGCATTTTTAGTTATAAATGCTGGCATAGACCTATATTTCAATTACGAAGCATGTAACCATCTGATTGCCACCACATTTCTACATCGATCAAACCTTTAATTGACTTTGACTCCTACATTCTTTGCTGTTTCTTTTTCCAAAAGTTGTTCTGTAAATCAGTATTTGCTTATTTTTGGCTTTGATTATGATAATAGCTGCTATATTATTTTCCTAGTTAAGGAAGGATTTATAAATTGATTCTTCCCACTTTATCAGTGTTCTTCACAAACTTTTGGACAGTTTTGCTTTTTAATCTTGTGAACTTTAGAATCATTTAATTTTTAGTTTATGAAAATTATTGTTCTTGTTAGTGAATTTTTGCACACATTTTTCAGTTTATTAATGTGAAAAATGATGTAGATTTTATTGGATACTTTTTGTACTGGCAGTGCACTAGAATAATAGGATTTTCAGCTTTTTCAAACAAATAATGCATACACTAAATGCAACTAATTTATCATAATTTTTATTTGAGAGAAGATGATAATTTTTTTAGGATTGATATTTATTGTTTGGTTGACTAGTAGGCATATCACTAAATAATTCGCTTCTATAGAGCAACATTTATCCCTTCATCTGGTAAAGTGACTTGGTAAATATGTCTTTCACATTGGGCTTCTTTTAATCTATCATTCTACCCAAGTATGTCATGAGAATTGGGTCTTGTAGTTTATTTGTTTAGGTTCTCTAGGTCAGTTCATGAATTGTTGATTATCATGAAGTGACCATGGATATGGTGAATGAAGAAAAATAAATTATATGCATGGATGATTCTTGACATAATGAGAAGCCTACTAATTCTTTGGTGGAAGGCATCTTATTCAAGTTGACTTGTTGATGCCTTTCTCTATTGTGCCATTCAACTAGTTATCACGATGTTCTGTGTGGATAACCACAGGGCTTACTTCAGGGGAATTAAAAGATGCTTTTTTAGTATGACTGCTTTTAAGTATTCCATTGATTGTGCATGTGAAACTAAATTTCTGACAGTAAAACTAATTCTTTAATGAAACATATGGAGATGTGTATATAATGAAAAAAAACTTGAGGTTGAGAGGTTGCAATGTTTTATGGTTGTTGGTTTCGTTATGGAAGAGTGTTCACATATCGATTGTATCTTAGATCCATTGTTTTGACAGTATGATCGATAATATAGTTTGAGAATCTTTCACATTTGCTTGACTCTAGATTCCAATAGTTTATTTTTTTCTTCAAGTCAGCTTTTGCATAGTGGCTATTTAGCGAGAAAAGTATCTTTGATGAAATGCTTTGATATAATTGAAGTATGATGTGAGGCAGTTCATCCAGATTGAGAAAGAATAAACCAAACAGGTCCGGCTGTTTGATTCAGCTTTGCCTGGTTCTAATCAAAGATCAGGTTGGTTTTCGTTTGAAAATGAAAGTTCAAATCTGCTTGGTTAGATTTCAGTCATCTGTTTGGTTTGAAATCCAACGAACCGGACAGAAACCAAATTTGTTTCTTATGACCTTTGTTTTCATGTTTTGGTTCCGAGGTACAAAAGAAAGGGTACGATACAGTTTTAGGGTCAACCATAAACTGAACCTCACCAGGTACATCCCTATATTGATACACTGCTTCCACTCTTATAGTTCACCTCTTGTCTTAAACAAACATAATTGAAGCTATTCACATCTTTTCATATTATTTTTCTTCTTGGGAATATTCACAACTCCACTTTCCTGTAGTTCTCATGGAAACCCTGGTTATGCCGATCTGTTTCAGACTGGAGTTTTCGTGGCATCAATCCTCCATGTAGAAAAGCTAGCTATGTTATGACTTGATATAATAGTATGATTAGTTTATAATACAGTGGATGAGACTTGAACCACAGCCATTTTGTCCTTCCAACAAGCAGAGGGCTTAACATTCTGCTTTGTCTACTGTGGTAGATGATTTTCAGACATGAATTCAGCAATATTGCTCTAATTATTAATTTGAAGCTAATTGTATGCTTATCTCTTTCTGTAGGTTCGTTCTGGTTCTAAGAGTCATTTGCTTCTGAAGTGCACCTCTACGGAGCTGATCCTATCCCATTAGAAATGGAAGACCCACCAATCATTTCATCAGAAATCACTAATGCCAAGTCACGAAAGAAGAAACCATTGAAGCAAATGTCTAGTGCAGTTCAGATCAAGAGAGAGCATGGAGGGGAAAATGAGGGGACCCATCTATTTAAAAAGCCACAAAAGGTATCCAAGAAAGGCCATAAAGATGGGGTTCCCCCATCTTTCCAACAGACAGACAGGGCGGCTCCTGATTCATTGGCTGATCCTTCAGGATCCGGTGATGAGTACAGGGCATTAAGACACAAGTATCTGTTGCTGGAGGAAGAAAGCTTCTCGCTGGACAGCCAACTCAGTGAGGCTGATGCAGAAGTGAAAACTCTGGAAAATGAGAAGCTGGCTTTGTTGGATCAGCTTGTTGTCTTGGAAGGTCTTTTAGATCCTTCAGAAATAAAGCATGAAGGGCGGCTGTGAAAAGAACCAAACAGGAGATGCTTGGTAGGACTTTGGAATCTCATAAAAGCTGACATTTTAGCATCGGTACCTTGATAAAGATTGTTCAGCAATATCTGGCAGATTTGTATTTCGAATATCTCAGCCACTTGGATGGCCAAATAACTTTTTAAGATCTGCTATGTCTAACAGGTGGTTGGTTATTAAATGGAACTGGCGATCTCTAACAGCTAAGAATTATGGTGAACTGCCACCTGGGATGCATACCCACTTTGTTTGCTGAAGCTAAATAGTGAGGTTCTAAGCAGTTTGTGTAGTTCTGAAGTGAAACTCATCACGGAGGTGATATTAAGTTACACCAGTTGTGTACATATGATTTGATTTGAACTGTGACAATATCATTGAATGTTTAATCTGCTTTATATACCTGCGTTGTGCTATTATTCAGTCACCAACCCGTATCTTCCGGTGTTTGCTCGACTGCTTAAAGATATAACTTGTTTGAGGTACTAATACTATTGTGCTTGTGGAGATTCTTAGCTAAGAATCAAGCTCTCGATAAAGTCTGAATGAGACGGGGCACCAGCTTTCTTAATCTCCAAGGGATCGACGTGGATTGCACCTCTTCTTGATGAAAGATGCACATCCCCTGATTGGTGGAACATGTGTGAAACTGAAGTATTGGTTGCATCTCTTCTTGATGAAAGATGCACATCCCCTGATTGGTGGAACATGTGTGAAACTGAAGTATTGGTTGCATCGGTAGTGTTGGAGTTCATGTTCCCGGTGTTGTCCTGCTGTAGTTGTTCGACGCATCGTAAAGATGATCTTTCCTTTAAGAACAGACAGGTGGAGATGGTTGAGCTATAAACGGAAGAAAATCACACAGATCTATAGCAAAACTCTTTTTAATTCTGATGGAAGTGCTGATATCAGTATTTGGACTATCAAGACATCGAGTTCTTGTTTGATGGGTAGGTAGTAGTGGACAAGAAGCCTCGGGGTTTGATGCACGATCTCACCATGAAAGTCTAGATAGATAGAAGCAGTGTGTGTGTAAAGTGAGAAGACAATGGAAGAGGAGGCTTAGAACATGGGTTGTTGTGTGGGCTTGGTGCTTGACGGGCAGAACAATGTGAGTTTGTGGCATCATAAAGAGGGGTACTTTTTGTTGAGCCAAGGACCATGGTATCTCTTTTCCCTGGAATTGCATCTCAGCACTACGATGGCCACTTTGTGGAGTGGAGTGTGATGTGGTTGGAGTCCCTTTATGCCTTCCTAACATTGCTAAAGTATTATTCACCATTAAAGGCAAGTCAGGTCTCCGTGCCATAATGGCATTTTGGGAGGTTCCTGCAACACACACAACTCAGTAATGCCCCCCTTTTTTGGCCTCGACCAGAAAGATTGGATTTTGCATGTTGCAGAAGCTATGAAACAGATTCTGTGTTGCTTGATAAAGCAAAAGCAAGCAGATGTGCTGAACTCCTAATATTAGTCGTAGGCTGAGAAAAGTTCCCCAACGAGAGAGATCTTCAATACTTTTGCCATCATATGTTAAAAAATGACAAGTGGAGAATGAATACAGTCAATTCTTTTGCCACATTTATTTTTTTCATTTCATTCTTTTCTATATCATCCAAAATTAGCCACTTTATCATTAATAATTGGCCTTTGTTCTATGGTATTTTCATTTTTGAGAGAAGACAATTTTGTATAAATTGGGGTGTGTGACAATTTTTGCTGTGCCATAAAATTGTTTTATTCTTTTCCCTTTTTTTTTTTGTGGTGTAAACCTGGTTTTGTCAATTTATGACATTTTGAAAAATGCAGTATGTCCAGAGAAAATGTCTTCTGGACACTCTCTTGATGCAAAAGTCTAAACCTACATTGTCCTAAACTTGAGAGAACATGAGGGATATTTATTTCCTAACAAGATTCTTACATGTCTTTAACTCAGGAACAATGTTTGACATTCCAAACAGTTCAAATAAAATCCCTAAAGCTCCCTCATCCAGACTGGAGACTCACAAGGTGAAGATACAGAGAGCCAGTCCACTGTGTCAGATCACTGTTGGTTGGCAGACAACCTGCTCTGAGTATCCATCAGAAAATAATATAGAGAAACTATGGGGAAGCATAGCTGAACTCATATCAGCTCTCTTGAGTTTGTAACCGGACAGGCGATCTAAAGCCATCCGGGAACTCGGCCTATAAATAGGGACTTCCACTTCCATAGCCCAATGAGAAGCCCTTTCTCTCCTCCCTCCCTCCCAAACACATCCCTTGGTCAGCCAAGAAGACTTCTTTTTCTTGTGAGAGGCATGTCCAGGCCAGTGGAACCCCTAGTTGTTGGGAGGGTGATTGGAGAGGTTCTGGACTCTTTCAGACCCAGTGTGAGGATCTTGGTCACCTACAGCTCCAACAAGCTGGTCTTCAATGGCCATGAGTTCTACCCTTCTACAGTCACATCAAGGCCCAGAGTCGAGGTGCAGGGTGGTGACATGAGGTCCTTCTTCACACTGGTATGCTTCCAAACCCTAGTCTCGAGGAGAGACACACCGAGCATCTATCTACACTCACCTTGTGCTGTGGAATTGTTTCAGGTTATGACAGATCCAGACGTCCCAGGGCCAAGCGATCCATATCTCAGGGAGCACCTGCATTGGTAAACCCCCATCACCTTCATCTCCTCCAACCTAGATCAAGAAATATTAAGAGTGATGAAATAGCTTGAATGAAGTCTTCCTTTGCAACTCATGTACTGCACAGTTGAGGCTTCTGATCTAACATGCAACGATAACATTAGGTACATATATTGCCTGTCATTATAAATAACAAT
This sequence comes from Musa acuminata AAA Group, assembly GCF_036884655.1. NCBI lineage: Eukaryota > Viridiplantae > Streptophyta > Magnoliopsida > Zingiberales > Musaceae > Musa > Musa acuminata. The sequence continues at coordinate 27,925,924 of NC_088347.1, read as the reverse complement.
TACACTTTGATCATCTCACAGGATTGTGACCGACATTCCAGGCACAACAGATGCTTCTTTTGGTACGTCCTTTCTCCTGTTCTCAGTACGTACCTTTTTCTTATGTGTGAGAGAGCCCATTGATCATCATAAAGAGCAAATTCACTATGTGAGGTAGACCATATGCCTTGAAGAGGCCATAGATTCAAGACACAAGCGAGTTTGAGGCTCAAAAGAAGACGAAGAACGCAAACAATGATTGCAGTGCATAAAGAATTCTGAATCTTATATTTGATCATCAAAACAATACCTTTTTTTGAGCATCGAATCATAGCAGGGCGATGTTTGTGATGGCACAGGAAGGGAGGTGGTGAGCTACGAGAGCCCCCGGCCGAACATTGGCATCCACAGGTTCGTCTTCGTGCTCTTCAAGCAGAAGCGACGGCAAGCCGTCAGCCCGCCGGCCTCGAGGGACCGCTTCAGCACGCGCCGTTTCGCCGAGGAGAACGGCCTCGACCTCCCCGTCGCCGCCGTCTACTTCAATTCTCAGCGGGAGACCGCTGCCAGGCGGCGATAGAGAGCCATCGTGCATGCGTCCACCGTTCCGTCTCTGTTGTCTACTGTCTCTGGTGCAATCTACTGTACCTCCACTATCCATGCAGCTCCACTATCCCTCCTCTCCGTGATCAGATGTACCACTCTTAGTCTCTGTGCTGCAGTATAATCTACGTTTGCGTTGTCGTCGAGTTGCTTGTCCTCCCTCTCTCTCTCCTCTCCTCTCCTCTGCTCTCTGTAATCCAAGTTGCTCCGAGGACGCGGTGTGATTGAGAACAAACACGAGTGAGAGAGGAACGAGAGCTGCTGAATCTGCTGGACGGTACCAAGGGAAGGAAAAAGGAGAGATTTAGTTCGATGCGTGTCTACCTGAAGGTGAAGAAAAGGTACAAGGGGGTACAAACCCGGTGGCCATGGCTGGGCTCGCGAGAGATCCGCTTCGAAACGTGTCTCCTTGAAGGTGGAGACACGGTACAAAGCCAGTGGCCATGGCTTGCCTCGCTTACACGGTCTCCTGCTCCATGGACTTGACGCCATGTACTCCCCGCCTTGTCTCTCTCTTCAGTCAATGACAACGTAGAATCCTTCGTGCCGTGCCCGCGCATCTCATCCACGTAACTTTTCGAGGACTTGTTTGTCTCGCGGCTCTGCAACCTTCACTTCGTCATGGCATGCGAAATATAAAACCATTTAATTATGCATCCCAATATCCAATTACCTCAATTATACATCGACTCGCTCCATACATCGTAGCTTCATGACATTGGGTTCGTGTCCGCTGTAGCTCGTCCGTGGGATTGGGTTCGGGCAATCCAATCCTCCGTATTGGCCGCGAGAAGGGCGCAACCGTCCATCGCATCAAAGAAGTTTCTCATCAACGGTTCTGATGCCGGCGACGTTTATTATTGTTTTGATGCTTCTATCCTGTTATTATTTTCCCCCCTCCCTCCCGCCGATCGCCATTCCTCTCCCACTCCTAACTCCTCCGAGCCCCTCTTTGCCGTCTCCCCTTCTTCAAATCTGTTCCCGCGTCGCAGGTGAGAACCCCCCCTGACTGCTCCACCCCCTTCCTCCCTGCGATCGCTCTACCGTCGACTCAGAGCGGACCAAGAACACGTGAGGATGCCACTTCTCACCGCCGGTAAGGTCGCGAACCGCTTGTTTCATTGCATCTTCCGTTTCTTTTATCGATGATTCGGTGGATGTTGATTTTGATCGTGTCGATGCGAAGACGGGAGCGGATCGCGTCCCATTTTCCATCTGTGCAACGATAACGACGGGATCTGAAGCGGCGCGATCGATGCTTCTGAGACTAATAGATGGTTGCATATTTAGATATTTGCAGCACGAGAGAGAGAGGGAGAGAGAGAGAGAGAGAGAGATGAGAAAAATCGAAAATAAAAAATTTCTTACATAAATTTTGAAATATATATATCAGAAATTCAATAACACTAAAAGTATTTCTGTTTTCTTGTTATCAAAGCCTTTATTTATTTATAGAAGAATCAAACCTTAATTTTAGGATTTCCAACATCACGATGACACCATTTATTTTAGAATCCCAAAATACTCAGCATGGAATGATTAAATATAATTAATTTGAGTTTGACAAAGAGAGACAGTGATAGATCTCATTTTTTAAATGTTTGTGATGTTAAATTAAATACTAATTTCTGTCTGTGGGGGAGCCGATAAAGAACAGGTACCAGACCAAGCCGAAGGATGAGACAGCACTCTTTGTGTTCATTTGGTGGTAAAATGTTCATTAGCTCTTCATATCTTTTCATATCCCTTAGGATATGATAACAGAAATCAAAAGCTGTTTCTGAGGCATGTTATTTTTTATAGGTGAAATTGTTGATTTGGTACAGTTGTGCAATTTTACAGGATTAGTGGTATAGGTTCATATAATCCTCCCAATTACTTGTCCATGATTGGGAGGCAATTAAAGTCAAGTAATCACTATCCTTCTACATGTGTGCATGTAGTTTTGTTGCCTAGAATTAAGCCTTTGAATTTGTCATTGAAGCCTCTTTGATTGCTTTTTTTATGTGATAAGCTATAACTTTGATGTTTGCATGGAAAGAATAGCTGCTCCAAGTTTTTCTTGTTTTCCCATGGTTCTGAAAACTTCACAGATCTAAATGTTGCCATCATTTTGGGAGTTGGCCAGAGTTTATCTCTATCCAAATATTACTGCCGTGCTATATTGGGAGTTGGATAGAGTTTATTGATGAATGTTCTGTCAATAAATTGATCTATGTACCAATGTAGAATTTGTTGTATGTAATGATGATATGGACCGTGAATCTGTTGCCCGGATACTACTCGTCTGCTGCAAGTGTATTAGATCAGGCAACTCATGCCGGAAATTGAAGCACTGATACGAACAAAATCACATCCCACATCAATCACGCATGTATCCAAGCATGTTATGGCTGCAAAAACTGAACATTGTGTCTCGGTTCATACGGAAGCTAATCTCTATCATTTCTAATGCAGCATAATCTGTTTCAGAACATGAATCAGAAAAGAATCAGCATGTTATTTACAGTTCATTTGACCGGCTGCTTCTCATATTTCTCTGAAGACTGAATCTAAGAAGAAAAGATAAGTGTAAGAAAACTTGTTCCTCCTCATGTATTCTCACTTTTCTGAGTGTGCTAATACTGTTCTAGCTGCAGCATCTCAGTGGTAGAAAACAACAGGAGGGACCTTAATTTTGGTGATTCTCAGGTACGGTATCGCCTGCGGCCGCTCGACCAGATCGCGGTAGAAATCGCACTCCGCCGCGTAATCGAGCACGTTCAGCTCCGCCGTTTGGTTGGTGTGGTAGTGGTGGTTCGCCTCCACCGACTTGCCGAATCCGAAGACGTTCACCCTCTTGCAGATGCCCAACCCGAGCATGACGGCCTGCATCCCTGACGAGTAATGGAACAGCTTCTCGTCGTGGAACTTGCCCCACAACATGGGGTGCTTTCCGGTGTCCTCGACGAATCTCTTCAACGAGTAGTACTTGACGATGCGGGTGCAGAGGGTGTCGAACCCGCCGTCGGTGACGAGCAGCGGGGACTTGTGGGTGGAATTGCAGATGAGGTAGTCGAGGAAATGGGCTGGCTGGCAAATGTAGACGACGATGGGGACGAAGCGGCCGTACGGGTTGCAGTAGCAGCCCAGGCGCATGGCGCAGGAGTGGAGGATGCTGCTGTTGATGAAGGAGATGGTGGTCTTGGAGCCGACGTGCTGCTGGTAGCCCGCGGTGCGGGCGTTGTTGAGGCGGATGACGAGGTCGTGGCCATCGATGAGGCGGCCGTGTACTGACTTGAGGAGGATGCCACTGTTGCCGACCACGGCGCAGGTGGCGTATGGCCGGCCGGTGTGCGGGTACCCGTAGTGCCGATCGATGGGGCGCTTGATGCGCTCTATGAGCTCCGACATGACCTCTGGCTGGAGTCCGCGACTGTCGAGTAACCAATCGCTGAGCCGCCAGCGGAACTCCTGGAACAGCCGGCCGCGATCGGGGTGCTCCGGCCTAGCGGGGAACCGGAGTTGGGCCAAAAGCCCCGGCCGACTCCCTGCGTATCTCATGCTCCGCCAGATGGAGATAATGTGGGACTGCCCGCCGGCGGCGTAGACGGATTCTAGTCTCCCGCCCATAAGGTCCAGCACTTCCTGCTGCAGCTCCACCCCGCCGGCCTCAGCGTCGGTGAGGTTGTAGAGGGTCGCGTTGAGGGCCTCGGCGTCAAGCAGGGACGCGTCCTCGACGTCGAACAGGGACGCGTCCTCGTCGACTAAGGGCGCCTGCGTGACGCCGCGGCGAAACACCGAGCGCCAGCTGAATGCGGTTACCACGAGGAGGAGGACGAAAGGGACGCGAATGAAGCTCCTCATCACTGTAGCCCTCAAGACTGTTCGGAGGCAAAATCTCAGCATCGGAGCTAAAGAGGTCGCCGTCCTCCGCACCATTTCCGAAGACTTGAGCACCTTCCCCCGCGGGTGATCCGGAGGGCGCGTTTAAGGACCAAACGAAGGCTTACATATCAGCTGCCTCCTTTCAAACACGAAGCAGTTCGGTTTCAGCGTATCCTCCTCGGTGGGTTCCATAGTCCAGCCATTGAGACCATGACGCTTCATCGCATTCGGCAAGGTTGCCGTTCGAGGGGAGGCGGGAGATGGCAGAGAGGCGGTTTAGGTTGTTATGGGGCGGAGGGAGCTGTTGGCGAAGAAGGATGAGCCAGCGATGGGATTGGGTTCGGCGAATTGGCGGCACTCAATAACATCTTCGGGTTGGACGCTCGTGGAAATACTGGTTTCAGTTATATATGACAGATAGGTTTCGGCGGAAATTTCTGGTGGGTTAGGCGGGTCAACATGCTTGGGGACAGTTTGGCCCCCCTGTTGCCTCTAAACGACACTGATATGGTTAATGTTTCACATAGCAGGGTTTCCTCCTCCGCGAACTTACGGCGGGACCCCCACCGAACGCAAATCCTGTGCCGGGTATCCTCCGGGCGAGGCACAAAGGTACCTCTAAAATCATCATCTTATGCATATGCCTGAACTAATTTTTTAGTATATATGATTTTTTTGTTTAGATCAAAGTGGATGATTGAGATGATAGGATTAAAGATATCTCTTTGGCATTCCTATTCACGTACGCTGCAGAAGCTGCCAAGATAAGTGGAAGGGAAGGTATTTATATTATTGGAGACTTATTGGGGTGGCTCACCTGCTACAAGTAGAATTGGTGGTGGTCCGTGATAAATATTCCCAAAAAAGAAATTCTGAAAATGTACTCGAAATATTTATGTGAGCAATAAAATATTCTCTAATTATCTTATGTGTTCATCAATATATACAATTAAATTTCTTTAGAAAGGATTTATTTTGAATAATATTCTATAAGGTCTGGTTTTGCTTTTAATCGGGTCTACCATATCGAGTGATGGATTCGTGAGTAACACGATCAAAATGCTGATGATTGGAACGTGAATATTGATGTTTTTTCTTGATGAAAAAGTAGATTGCATCACTCTCGACGCAAACGATCGACCATAGAAAAGTGATCAAGAGGGAGAGAAAGGGACGGTGAAAGAGAAAAAGAGAGAGGAAGCGGAGGGGTGGAGAGCAATGGATGATCGAAGGGAGAGGCCAATCCCAATTATATATTGGTGTATGTACACTCGATAAGTAATAATAAGAAATATCTAAATGAAAACTATTTAAGTAATTTTGAGTAAAATATAAAACCGATCACGATTTAATTCCACCGGATTGATTCATGCAAGCTATTAAAAAAAAAAAATTGAGGGATTCAATCAACTCATTCCCATTTTAAAACAAAATTGATTTCAGGTTTCATTGCAATGAATTCCTAATCATTCCATAATTACTGTCATTTCAATGAATTCCTAAGCATGGGAGGTCAGCAGCTCACCCGAGTGCTTCACCAAAAGCCACTCCTGTGGCCAAACTCCATTGCTGAGAAGGATATCTTTGAGAGAGAGAGAGAGAGAGAGAGAGAGAGAGAGAGAGAGAGAGAGAGAGAAGCTAAACCCATGATTTACTCACGAGCTTGAAGCAGAATAGGAAGAACACAAATCTTCCACAAGCTCTTCATGTTGCTGTCTGCTTGGTTAGCTTTAGGGGCGGAGAGTAAAAACGAAGCTTCCAGTCTGAATGCTTATCCTGGTGATCAGCAAAAACGCATGAGCAGCTCATGGGGTTTTGTGTGTTCTCCATCGAAAGCTTCGGAATCTCTACTGCATGGCAGTCAAACTCCACATATATTAAAACGTGCGTGTCGTGTGGAATATCCACATACAATTAACTCCACATCTCTCTCTCTCTCTCTCTCTCTCTCTCTCTCGCTCTGATAGCAGGTGATGATCGGCTCGAAAGCTTCGACGTGGTCTCTGCAACCATCTGGAATCTTTTTCGTGGTCCAACATGAAGCGAGACGCGTGTGGTTTTCCTCGCTTGGGTGATCAAGTGACGCAGGTGCTAAACGTTGAGAGCTGAACACCGTCTTCTTCCGACCACAAAGCTTTAGGGTGTTGTTGGGAACGGAGCAATGAACGAACTCACCGCGGAAGTCCGGCGTGAGGCTCTCTCGAAGCGCTCACGTTTAAATCGTTGAACTGTTATTAATCGATTCTCTTCCTGTTTTCTTGACTTTGCTTGCGGAGGTGATTGGATCATTCGATATGATTTTAATTTAGAAGTTTTAGTCCTAAATAAAAGAATAGAAGAAGAGATGAACTAATGCCCTCGGTATTCAATTCTAATCACAAATCTACCTCCATATTGACCTTTTCATTTTAGCTTCTTGACGTAAATATTCAATTCTAAAGCTCTTTGTATCTCTTTCAATTAATATTATAATTATTTAAAAAATCATCCATTATAGTAGGATTAATTATAGATTATTTTTTTATAATTATATAACTTTAATATTTCGATTCTTATACTTTCAAAAGTTACGTTGACATCTTTATGTTTACGAAAGTAAAATATCTAATTAATTATTTTTTATTTTTATAAAATTATTTTATTAATCCTATATAAAGATTATTTTCTTTAGTATAAAAATATTAATATAAAATTTAAAATTATAAAAATTAATCTATAAATAGCCCTTCATTGCAATAATTGAAACAACAGTAGGTTTGATTGTTTGTGACAAGGGAAATGATCAACTAATGTGCAGCGATCAAATCGATGAAACCTCTTGCTAGCGTTGGATCGTGTCGGCTTTGATTGTAACCTTGCCGCCGCCGCCGACGCCCACGCCTGCATGCGTTGGTGGCGGCTGGTGGACCGGCTTGTCTCTCGCTCTCGCTCTCACTCCTCGTTTTCTTGTGTGTATTAATAGCGAGAAGTTGGAGGACCGGCACAAGCATCGGAAACCCATTAAACATGCGCATCGCCAGAGGCTGTCGCAGTAAACCGATCGATGGAGGTGGAGGTAGTTCCGCTCATCCGCGGTAGCTTCGATCACTCTCCGCCCGCATTCCCGCTCTCCATGGACCTCGATCCTCCCCGATCCAGCCCGGATTACGCCCCGGCGCAGTTCCGCCCCGCGGCGCCTCCGTCCTCGGAAGAAACTCGTGAGGGCCTCCGGATGGAAACGGGCGATGATGGTTTGCTCTTCCCTGAGGACGTCCTCTCTCCGAACCCGCCGGAGTCGACGGCGGCGACGAGGGTTCAGAAGGTGTACAGGAGCTACCGCACCCGCCGCAGGTTAGCGGACTCCGCCGTCGTGGCCGAGGAGCTCTGGTGGGTGTCGAGATTCTTCCGTTCTCTTCTTCCTCCTTTCTTGTTGTGTTTGATCTTTGGATGCTAATTTCATTTTATGTGCTTGGGAAATTTGGGAAGGTGGCAGGCGATAGACTTCGCTCGGCTCAACCGCAGCACGGTGTCGTTCTTCGATCACATGAAACCCGAGACGGCGATCTCGCGGTGGAATCGGATTAGCTTGAATGCTTCCAAGGCTTGTTCTTCCTCTTGCTTATTTTTTTTTCTCCCTTTCTTTCTATTATTTGTTTGAAGCAATCAGAGACATTTAAATCAAGATTTTCGATTTATAATGCAATTACGAGAAACCAAGATGATGAAGGATTGGTATATTTTGGTTGCTTGCAGGTTGGTCGAGGATTATCCAAGAACGCCAAAGCTCTGAAACTGGCTTTTCAGCACTGGATTGAAGCCGTACGTACAGGAAAAGTTCCCTCTGCTTTTTCTCTTTTACTGTTCTTGTTTGGTGTAGACTGGCATTTACATTTGTAGCCATGCAGACGGTCAGTAAAGTCAAAATTTGTCTTTCTGCTTCCTGAGTGAAAAAGAGCTAAATAACGTGTCACTTGTGACCTTAGCTGGTATTTATATTAAGTCTCCTAGATTATAATTAAGTTTGACCTTTGTTGTACTTTCACTTTAATTCATCAATATTTTGTCTGGTTTTGAATTTTTTCTTCCTAAATTAATATAGAATCCTGAAAGTCATGCTTCTATCCTGGATATGAAAATTGGTTAGTTATTCACCAATCTATCTAATTTTTGCATTTTAGATTGATCCAAGACATCGATATGGGCATAACTTGCACTTTTACTATGAAGAATGGTGTAAAAGTGAAGCTGGCGAGCCCTTCTTCTACTGGTAGGCATCAAAACCATCATCATTCTACTACATAGTTCAGAAAAGAGAGCCCCAGAAGCTTTAGACTTTGCCTTGGCTGGTGCTTGAATTCCTCGCAATTTTTTTTCTGCAAAATCTGTCAGCGATGAAGGATGGATCTGAAATGTATCTGTCACAGATCCTCTTCCTTCTTAGAATAAAAGAAGATTTACCTTGGTATAGTCTGGTAAGTAGAAATGTGATTTAAACGGGACTATTTGCATTATGCAGAAATGTATTCATTGAACATATACTGCATGTCCAGCATTTCTTTAAATTCAGATGGTCTGGAGAACAAGCCCCTGGAATTCTTTTTTAGAGATCAAGTGGCATTCTTTATTCTTTTGAACTATCTGTAAACCTGGTTAAATGATCAATTTTGGAGATAGATTCCACCAATGACCTACTTTATCTAGTAAAATGCTGAACTATTTATTCTATTGTTTTATTAAATATAATTTTGTTTGACACATATGCAGGTTGGACATTGGTGATGGCAGAGATTTGGACCTTATAGATCGTCCAAGATCATTACTTCGGAAACAATGTGTCAAGTATCTTGGTCCTGTAAGATCTTTTTCCTTAGGCATCTGTTTGGACCCCTGAAATAATTAAGTTAAACTAAAATGCATTTTCTTCTGAAGGCGATAGAAAGCTGGTCTCCATATAAGATTGATGCAATATGATATCCTAAAATGAGTCATACACAAATTAGTGAACCCAAAAGCGCTTTAGTATTTCCTCCTCCTGGTAGACGAGTAAGTTGATGAAAGCTGAATCTTCTTCTGTAGATAACAAATGGCAAGGATGCTTCTCCAATTTTAGAAGATGACATACACAATCTTCTGAAGAATTGTAAAGATGCATCACCCCTGGAGTGAAGTGCTTCAACCATATTAAAATGATTCTATATCTTAAAATATGCCACTTTTTTGGGAAAGGCTGCCAAGAACTACTCTATTATTTACAGTGGAAAACATAACAACCAAGTTTCAAAGTCCCAATTGTTGGCAGAGGCATGCTAAAAATACTTTCAGCTACTTTTTCTATTATCTGCAGTGCCAACTCTAAATTGTGAACTGTTTCAACTTTTTTCAGCAAGAACGAGAGCAATATGAATATATCCCACTGGATGGTAAAATTGTCCACAAACTTTCTGGAGTGCTTCTTGATACCACCTCAGGAACCAAAGAAACAAAATGGATTTTTGTCATGAGCACATCCCGGAGACTGTATGCTGGCCAGGTAAATTATCAAACTCCACCAGTTTTCCTGCATAGATAGTTGATTTACCGTGATTAAGAAGGTTGTGTTATTCTTCTGGTTGACCCTTCCAAGTCAATAACTTGCTCTTTGAACTAATGCAGAAAAAGAAAGGAATCTTTCACCATTCCAGCTTTCTGGCCGGAGGAGCCACTATAGCAGCTGGAAGATTCACTGCAGAAAATGGGATACTGAAGGTAGCAAAATTTTACAATAATGTTCCTGGCATCTATAAATATTCTGCATATTCATATTTTCTTGCAAATCAGTACCTTTTTCCCAGTCCGAACACACTCCAACACATGTGATACAATATGTACTTTAATTCTTTGTTATTTACATGGATCTTACAATTATAAATCTGCTTATAATTTGAATTTGAATATAATTCTGAGGGTGCTTCATTACCTGTTCTCTGCAAAAGGATTAACTACAAGTTTAAGAATGTAAAAACTAGCACAGGAAGAAGTGTTTTGTATTCATACCACATCTAGCCGCAAGACCTGTTTGATTTTAAGACTATGGTGAAATTTAGATTAGTTTCCTTCTAACTTTTGTCTAACTTTATCCAGTGCTCTGAACTTTTTGTCCAGAACAATCTACTTGATCTATGGGAAATTTTTTTGTATTCTGTATCTTGTATTTGGTGCTAGTTGTGACCTAATCACTAATATAATCATTTCCACCTTAAATTGTCCAGACAGTTCGAATGCTAAATTCATACTTAGTCATTAAAAAATTCTTCATTCTTTTTCAGAACTTAATAACTAGGATGTCGAAGTTTAAATGATATTAATCTTAAGGCAATTCTTGCATCTCCATTCATTTGGTTATTTGTGTGCAACATTTGTTTCCTGAATTGGTAATACATTTTAACAATCAAGATTTTTTCACATTGTACCAAGGATTAAAATATCGTATCGTACCGGAGTTTCGACATTCGCTCGGTACGGTACGATACTATATATCGAGCGGTATACCGTTCGGTATATATATATATATATATATATATATAATAAAATAAAAATTCGGGGCGATGTCACAGAAAAACGAGGCGATGTCGCTATATATATATAAGTAAAAAAAATCTTATATATTTACATATAAATATTTATATATAAATATATATTTATATATAAAATATTATATATATATTTATATATATAATATTTTTTATATATAAATATTTTTATAAAAGGCGACGTCGCGTCGCCTCGGCAACGTCGCCCCGTGTGGGAGAAGTGAAAGGCGACATCGCCTTTTATAATATATATATATATATATATATATACATACATATATATATATATATATATATATATATATATATATATACATACATACATACATATATACATATATATATATATATATATACATATATAGATCCACCGCTTGGTAACGATCGATCCGTGTATCGATCTGCTGACGGACTGGTACGTACCGCCCGTACCAAGCGGTATTATTCGAAATTGAAAACCTTGCATTGTACTGAACCATTTCTCTAATTTTGGTTTATGCACAAACAGAATAAATATGTTTATCATGAATTACATGAAAAATCTCCATTTCTGGTTATTGTTCGCTTTAGGAATTTTGTCATAGATGCATGCTTTTGTTAGTTTCTTCATGTGCATTGTGCTTGTTGGAGTTGGTCATAGCTAGCAAATTCAGGTTTCTGCATGATAGTGTTGTTTCTTTCTTCGACTCTTGCTTCTTGGAGTTGTTTAAATACTTACACGAGCTAGTTTCAGTTTGCTAAGAATCATATTGTAGATCATTTACATTTTCAAGAGACAACGTTGCATACAGTTAAGTCTAGTTTGGTGCACCACTCACTGAGATGAACATCACCATAGCAAAGACAATTTCATCAGGTTATTGGCAGATGATCTCTGACATTGGTATAAATTGAATTTGTTTCATGTCATAGCATTGGAATGAACCTACAAGTTTTCTCTGAGCAACTCTTGTGAAACTTTTGCATTTTTCTCGTTGGCTATGGCACATCAGACAATTATATCTTTCTTTGTATGTGTTGACATTTTGTCCAAAACTTGTACTTCCTATTTGCTTTTGTTTGTGCCCCTGTACGCCCACGGACCACCCAGTAGCTGCTATATGTATGTGACTGTGCATCTTTGATGCTGTCTAATCTAAAACCTTACTCAAATACAATGCATAAAACTTTCATTAAGGATCATCATAGGCCACAAAGACTCAAAAAACATGATTATCAGCTCATTGTTAAAATTTAGCCAATGACAAGCCACTTAAAAACTTATCTTGATGGTATGATGCGATCTATTTATTTATTATCTTTAAACAAACATCGTCTTTATTTTCCTTTTCACTACCCAACTAAATATGATTGGTCATGCATAGTTATAATGATGTACCTTATCCTCCTATGAGTTTACCACAGAGTAATTACTTTCTGCTAAGAAAATATTTTTTAACTAAGGTTTACCGTTTTACAGTGTATTTCAGCATACAGTGGGCATTACCGACCAACTCAGGAGAATTTCAACAGCTTCTTAAGCTTTCTCAGAGAAAATGGGGTTAATCTGAATGAAACTAAGGTATGCTGCTTTCACAATTCATTTTTAACTATCCAGCTGGTATTGACAATTAATTCTCAGAATAATCTTGTTGGTCTTTTCTTTTTACCTTACATAATCCTCAGATATCCTCATCATCAAATGATGATTACTATGTTGAAAAGAGACGGTCTCAGCTCGAAGAGATGATTGAAGCTATGAAAGTTTCCAAAACACCAAAACTAGTTCTACCTACCGAAGTAAAGAAGAATACAAATGCAGAGCCATCAGTGACTTCACAAGCTTCTAGCGGTGCTCAAACCTTATGCGGTGGCCTTCAGAGTCCAAAAGCCGATGTGCCGAAGAAGGTGATATTGGAGAGGCTCAATTCGAAGAGGAAAGCAAGTTCTTACCAGTTGGGTCATCAGCTTTCTTCGAAATGGTGCAGCGGCGCTGGTCCAAGAATTGGATGCGTTGCAGATTATCCATTTGAAGTCAGAGTACAAGCTCTGGAGTTTGTAAACCTTTCACCCAGGATGACCTCCCCCCATCAAAATCCTAGCAGCTCCCTCAAGCATTAGTCATTTTAGCCAGTTTATGTATTGTATGACATCAATCCTTGTATTGTTATGCGAGGAGTCACAGTACAGATAACCAGCAATACCTTTCAGCTCATGCTGAGTCGATGAGATAAGATGTTCTTATTCTTTGTAACAATGCCTGTGTTGCAATGACTGTTACCAACAGTAGGCTCACACATACATTTTATCAAATACTTTACATGCCAATTTATTTAAAACTTTCTTTATACGAGTTATATATAAATATAATCATAAAATCTAACAAAAAAGTTGCCCATCACTAGAAATCAATTCAACGGTTTATTTTAGGAAGCCAACTATAATAATAGATTTGATTAGGAATGATTCACAAAAATATAATCACTAATGGTGATTTTAATCCTAATTTTGTTAGAAAATATTTCTAGAATAAAATTTTATAATATTTTTTAATTAAGATTTAGAAGTGTAAACTCACAACATATTTGATAAGAACGACGACCAAGAAAGATCTATTACTTTCACAAGACTCACCTTTAGAACCATCGTGAATCCGTGATCGACGATAGCGATTGCCTGCCCCTCGATGATCATTACCATGTTTAAATTATGTTAGTTTTGTGACCTATAAATAGTCCTCTCCCGCTCACCCTCTCTTTGGGCATCAAATTATCCTCTCGAGTCCTTGCTTTTCAGATAACCTTCTCTACCTCCACCTATTCGTTTCCTTTTTTTTTGTATTTCTTGTTCATCTAAATGACTTGAATGGATAGATTTGATATTGATATATTTGATGTGGATAGATTTGGTGGGTAAAATGGTGTTTCTTTTTGCTTCTTGGATATATCTCGATACAATAATAAAGACAATAATAATGACAGCCCCTATTACTCCAACTGTTTTGAAACAACCATATTGATCTTGTTTCACTTTTAATTCGAATTCACTAGTTAGACAAGGAGCAACAAAATTTATTCATTGTTTGTGTGAAAGATTTCTTAGGTTGATAAGGATGATATCAATAATATTTGGATTAACTTGACTTGGTTTAGAGCTGTGCACGAAACTAAGTAAAATGTGATTAAAGAAGTGGCTTGCTTGATAGCTCATGAGGGCTCAAATGCTTCTTCTATGATCGACCAATACGAAGATTGAGGTTGGATGTGTTTTCTAACATAGTCCTTTTGATGCTTAACCTAGTACACGATCGGGGTGGAGTAATTTTAGTAAATGGTCTCAATTATCGTACCCTAAGTAGCCTTTTATAACAAGTTAATTAGAGGAGTATGGATGAAATATTACTTATCTTGTTATTTTTAGAGTAGAAGCAGAATATGCATCATGCTATTATTTTTTATTGATGTTCATGTAGCCTAATTATTATTCAAATCTTACCTTCTTACTATTGATTATGCTACCATGTATGTATCGGACTGTTATTGTGAGTGATTTCTTTTTTTCTGTCATCGGTTTTTCTCTTTGTTCTCAACCACTACTCTTGAATTGACCCTCTAAAAAATATATGTATTTTCTTTATTATATACTTTACTATATTTTTCCTATCATAGGTTTTTCACTTTGTTTTGGCTCATAGCTTATAACCCTTGCCTGAGGAAGGAAGCAACGACAATCTTCCCACCCTCTCCTTCTTAGGCGATGATAGCCCTCATGCTTAAGATGTCAATTATACTTACAGAGACTCACCCTTGATAGAGTGGGAATGGAAAAAATAAGTGAGGATGGGCACGGGGATAAGAGTGGGGATGAGGGTCATTTTATATTATATACATAAATAGGAGCCAGGGCGAGGATGTGTCAAGCACTTCGTACCTTGTACTTGTACTAATACTTGACCTATTAATATGTTGGTTGAGATACTAGGCCTAATTAGATTGGATGAACCTTGATTGAATAGATTATGATTCAATTAAAAATTATTTGGTTCAATTGAATTAAATAAAACATCTACTCTAATTATTTAGTGTCATAGTGATTGTTTTACTTTATTTTTATTGGTTCTCTTTCTCTATCCGTTAGTAAACGATGATTCCTTATAACTACAAATGATGAATAATGAGCAACGATAATAATTATTCGATATTTTTTTTTCCCTTCTCTTCCCTTCACCCACTCCCTCCTCCATCCTTTTCCCTCTTGTAGGCTTGCTCCTTCATCACGGTACCCTCACATCCTCATCGTAATTGTTCTTGCCCACTATGCGGCCCCGCCTTATCAATCGTCTCAACCCTTGTCGTGTTTGCCCATTTCTTTCCCGATCCTCCTCCATCTTCCCTCTACCTCTCTTACGAGTTATAATAATTTTGATTTTATCTATATTTAAATATAATATATATATATATTTTAATATTATTAATTAAGTTTGATAGTAATTTTATTTTTTTTAAAATTAAATAAATTAATTATGAGGAATACATAGAACCCACGGGGTTCTCGATCCCTAACGAGCATTCCCTATCCTCATCTTGTCTAATTGGGTAAATGAACAGGGATAGAGGATGGATAAGCATTCCCCACTCTACTTGCCTGATTGACATTCTAATCTCATACCATATCCTTCCTCGCATAAGGATTTTAGATGATAAGTCCAACGGAACAAAAGGGAGGGGAGGTAGCTGCTCGAGTACGATGAGGGTGAGACTTTTGTCATTGGTCGCCTTGGTCGTGCTTGTGTTGCGAGCGACGATTGACTTTTTATTTAAAATGAATTAAAATAATCTTCAATTAACTTTGAATTTTGAAATGGAATCACACATTCGAGCCTATCTTATTAATACTTAAAGGAGTCAACGCCCAAAAAAAATTGATTATTCTATATGCTTCTGTTTTAAATCAATGAATAAGTTAGAACAAAGAAGAATTAAGGTGAAAAATGATGAAGGATTTAGGCGAAACGGATTAATCCCCCTCTGACGTAGAACCGACAAGTTGACCAGTTTTGTGTTACCGATGTTTGCGGCCCAATTAAACGGCTGATGGAGGCTCAACGTTTTTGGATCCAAGCCTTTCAATGCCGACACGGGCCCGAACCCGTAGCCCACGCTACCCGCCATTCGCGTCAATCGTCCATCACGAATCGTATCGACAGCGAGATAAGTGTCGGATTTTCCATCTCTTTCAGGGCAGGCAACAGGAAAGAAGCCACCTTCAAATGACTGACGTCAATGATTTATCGCGGTGGGGTCCGGGATTGTGCTGCAAGGATTACTCCCTTTTACTGTCTCCTGAATAGTCCGCGACATGGCAGCGGCATTCTCGACCGGAACTCTTCACGGTTTCCGTGATATCCTTCGGCGTTTGTTCGAGCCGGCCGCGATATATAAGCGTTTTGCGGAGAGAGGATAAGACAAGGAGAGAGGGTGAGACGAACGACATGGGCCAAGAGGGAGCGGCGTCGAAGGCAGCAGCGCGCAGCGGTGGAGGGAGTCTCCCGGCTACTTCTAGATCGGGCCGCCTCCCCCGCGGCCGCAAGATCCAGAAGGCCTTCAACAACCTTAAGATCACTGTCCTCTGCGGCTTTGTCACCATCCTCGTCCTCCGCGGCACCATCGGCATCGGCAGTCTCGCCGGCGCCGGCGGAGATGCCTCCGAAGCCGCCGACCAGAGGGTCATCGAGGACATCGACCGCATCCTCCGCGAGATCCGCTCTGATGCCGACCCTGACGATGACGACCAGCAACAACAATTCCTCTCCCTCAATTCCACCACTGCCACTCGCGACGGCGGCGGTAATGCCACTGACATTACCTCTGCCGTCGTTGCCAATTACACCCTCGGGCCCAAGATCTCCGACTGGGACTCCCAGCGGCGGCGGTGGCTGAGCGAGAACCCCGGCTTCCCCAACCTGGTCGAAGGCGGCAAGCCACGCATCCTCCTCGTCACCGGGTCGCCGCCCAACCCTTGCGACAACGCCACCGGTGACCACTACCTCCTCAAGGCCATCAAGAACAAGATCGACTACTGCCGCCTCCACGGGATCGAGATCGTCTACAACATGGCCCACCTCGACCGCGAGCTTGCTGGCTACTGGGCCAAGCTACCCCTGATCCGCCGTCTCATGCTCTCTCATCCTGAGGTCGAGTGGATCTGGTGGATGGACAGCGACGCCCTCTTCACCGACATGGCGTTCGAGATCCCACTGCCTCGCTATGACGCCCACAACCTCGTCGTTCACGGCTACCCGGACCTCATCTTTGACCAGCACTCCTGGATCGGCCTTAACACCGGTAGCTTCCTTCTCCGCAACTGCCAGTGGTCACTCGATCTCCTCGATGCGTGGGCGCCGATGGGTCCCAAGGGCCCCGTCCGCGACGAGGCCGGCAAGATCCTCACCGCCAACCTCAAGGGCCGGCCGGCTTTCGAGGCCGACGACCAGTCTGCCCTCATCTACCTCTTGCTCTCGCAGCAGGACAAGTGGGGCAACAAGGTGTTCATCGAGAACTCGTACTACCTCCACGGCTACTGGGCAGGCCTTGTGGATCGCTATGAGGAGATGATGGAGAAGTACCACCCCGGACTGGGCGACGAAAGGTGGCCTTTCGTTACGCATTTCGTGGGTTGCAAGCCTTGTGGGAGCTATGGAGATTACCCGGTGGAGAGGTGCCTCGGTAGCATGGAGAGGGCATTTAATTTCGCAGATAACCAAATACTGCGGATTTATGGGTTTGCTCACAGGGGCCTAGCGAGCTCCAACATCAAGAGGATCAAGAGGCAGACAACGAGACCCCTGGAAGTCAAAGAGCAGCTGAATCTTGGAGCCAGAATATCCAGTTGATGAACAGATACAGCTGGTTGTGGCCTCAGCCTACCGCAGTCCAAGGTGAGGTTGTGGCATTTGTTTGAGATAGGATGTTTACTTAATTGGAGCATGTAATATTAAGCTTTTGATCTTAACCGTTCTTTATAGAACCACAATATGTGATTTGTGTTTTCAACTTGTGAGTTTTTTCTTGTTGAAGAGTAATGAACATGAAGAGAAAGGAATTTTATGTTAACTTGTTGTATATCCAAGTATGCAATTGTTGATAAATGAAACTTAAATATGTAGCTCGTTTCTTTTGATCTGGTTTGAGATGAATTAGACCTTATATAGTTCATTTAGCTCCGATTAGTTAGGAAAGTGTTCTATGCCAAGTATCACAAGGTTAATATTAGTTTTCCTATTCACCATGGTAGTTATTTGGAACCTCTCAATGTTCATTTTAGGGGGCATTCGTATCTTCACAGACTGATATCACCTACACTCATTCAAATTCTCACCCTAATTTCCTATGAGAAATGACTGAAGCTTGCTTTGTGTTACTAATCTTTCTTTTTTTTTTAATCATTATCAGTGTTACTTCGGCTCATTTTTTATTTAATTTGATGCGGTTCTTTGTTAAAAAAATGTTTACTAGAGTGTCCAATGTGCTAATATCACTGGATATTAGAGATGTCTTCTTCGCACTTACCCTGTATATGATGACTGGATATCAAAGATGCTAATATCGGCATCTTTACCAATGACTCATTGCTTGCCTGCTTGCCTAGTGGAGACATTAGAACAGAAATGATCCCACATGATAATGGAATAAATATCTTGGTTGGTCCACCAGTCAGCAGCTAATAGTATAGCAAAACAGATAAGTACATGGAGAGGTTTCCTCATATAAATCATAATATCCATACAATTGCAAATGCTTTTAGTATCTTAGGCATTACTTGCAATTATGTCCCAATAATAATTAACTGGAAGGAGAAGAAATTTACTTTAACTTACTGACTAATTCTAATTGTATTAAATTTCGCTTGAAAGGCTTGAATCAAGTGTATGAGATGATGATATACGTAGTCTATCTCCTTCCGGTATATTGTTTTGTCAACAAGATCAACTAGCATATCGTGTTGATCTTCTTTCATGACCTTTTTTATTAATTTTTATTCTATTGTTGAAGTCATACATGAAGTTGAATTTAATGCCAAGTGAGGATCGTTTTAGAGAATTAAAGATTAGGAGGGAGAAGAAGCTTTTGAGAGGAAAAAAATCCTAGTTCACTATCATGGACTAATAGCTCTGAGGTGGCTTATTTAGATGTGCTGTGAACTGTATATGAAATGCAAAAGTTGTAATCTCTTCCCAAAAGACTGAAAGAAATCCACCAGATTATGGTATATATACTATGTATTACATTCTAGAGAGTGAATAGGTATCTGCTTGCTATGATTAGTTTACAACATTAAGAAGCATTTCAATCATTTGGTTGCGTGGAGTCGTGGACTTTTATCATCTAGATAGATATGAGGCGAAAGAGGAGAGTTTTCTTGCATTGGAAAGACTCAGTTGTCAGTATGATCTATGAAGAAAGATGGAAGTCCAATCACATAAAATCTTGAAGTTTTAAATAAATGCCAAAACTTTGAATCACTGTATACAAACTCTTTTAGTCACTTCAGTAATCATAGCAGAACTCTCTCAACTGAAGGCTGGAAGAACTATGCAAGAAGAGGATATCCTTCTCTTTACAAATAGGAAGAATGGGTGTAAGCCAGCAATGCCAATAGCAATCTTAACATGTTAAGGGCTAGTATATAATTTTCTTCCCAAATTATTCACTCAAGAGTCATTTCCTGGTTTTTTGGTGTTTCTCTTCCACGGAGTCTGTGTTAGTAGCTGAGGTTCTATGTCCCTTGCCGTTGTATTTGTTCAAGATTTTTTGGAGACTGCTGAAAAATGTATAGATTTCAGCTATAGAGGAAACACTTAAAATGTATCTATTGAAGACTAGTTGCAATGTTATTTTTGCATAGCCTGGGAAGCTTTTAAATGCTGTTCTCTTCCTCGTCTCCTAGTTCTTCAATCACCTCACTCATAACACATAGCTTATATGCGAGTGTTGTTTTGAAGATCTTAAGGTTCTTGTACATTCTTAGTATGTACCAGAAGGGAGGAAAAGTTGCAGATATATCATCATTGTTAACCTCTTTGTCATGGTCATCATGGTGATAAACACCATACAGTTTTGCCCTGTTATCGTGGTATTCAATTATAAGTGGTGGTCATTATCAAATACCCTATCGAAGATCTCTTTTCTGATAAAGAACCATTGGAACTCTTAGTCTTGTTTCTTATTTGTGAGTGTTCAAAACATTTATGCATGCGTACTCTACTTAAACCCAAAAGTTGAAAACCTGAGAGTGCAGGTCCATCAGGGATGCTAGGTAGTAGGTATTAGCCTTATACTTGTTATGTTTCTTGGAATATATAATCTTGAACTGATCTCCACCCAGGTCAGTTTGTCCCTGCCAGAAGAGCTTTGGTTGATCTTTCTTGTACCAGGATCAATGAATAAAGGCCTTAAGTCAACATGCTTGGCTAATCATTCCAGACTGAAGTTTCTTATGCTTGTAAGTATTGAAGTTATCTGTAACTGGCTGACTTTCTCAATCATGTATTTTCTGTCTGTACCATCATCTTCTTTCCTTCCTCCCTTCCTTCTTTTCTGGATGTATATCAGGCATTGCAGAAAGTACTGGAAATGCCGTATCACTGGGATCTTCTCTTTTGATCTCTGTTTGATTCTCACCCACAATGTCCTGTTGTTTTTAAGGAAGATTTCTGAAATACCATATCTTTCGCAAGTGATCTTTTTTCTTCTTATTCTGTAGATAAATAAGTTTTACTTTCATATATTTGCATAGAATCAGATGCTTGCTATATGGATAGGATATGAAAAGGGTTCAGTAATCTAATCATTAAATTGTTAACAACTTTTCAACTTGATGTTGGTCTTTATTGTAAGATCCACAAAGGAAAGTTAGCATGCAGTTGGGGAATCGAAGTGATAAAGGGAACAGGGGATGGCCTGCCAGAGTTAATGAGAACAAAATTTGAAGTTGCAAGGCAGTTCACTGCCTGCCTCCCTGCTCAAAAGATATGGCAGAAGTGAATTGAAGCATGTCAGTGTTCAATGCAGAAAAAGGCTTCCTCTGTGATTAGAGTATTTATGAGCTAGCAATTTTTTTTTCTCTTTTTTATGCAAGTTTTAATTAGAATCCTGACTCAAATATTCAAACTTAGATTGATGGTAGTACACCTTCTGTCAGACAAAGTCAGGATGCTAGAAAGATGAAATGATGTAGAGGTTTATTACTTTTCAATAAATTTGAAGATTATCATATCCTCTTTGATCTATGATTTGGGCAATTTTGATCTATCGGATCAGCAAGAAATCGGTCTACGTTTCTTGTGATCTCCCTGGATGTCTTTGGAAATCTTTAGTATGCTTGTCTCATAGATTTCCATTGACGGTAGCTGGTCTCTCAATTTTGATCTATCCTCGAGGTAGTAGCTTTTAAATCTCGAAGAAGGAAGTAAGACATTGCAGATTGGAACGAGCAGTAAAGGCTTGCTTGAAATCTAGTGATTAATATTTCCATCAGACTTGCTTGAAATCTAGTGGATGGATAACTGCGCCGATCGGTTGCTCTCATTAGGACCACGGCGCCTTGCACGTATTAGTGAGTGTTGAGCTGGAGTCGAGAGCGATAGCGACTGCGTCAAGGAAATGGTACAATGATTCCTAATTCGCCTGTCTTCATGCTCAGTAAACGGGCACAAGGAAGCTATTCCAAGGACAATGGCACGGCGATGACTTGAGAGCTGACGGCGTAGCATGCGGATATATTGGTTGAAGAGCCAAGAAAGAAACGAGTGTGGGAACAGAGACCACTGTACAGAATTGCCCTACTTCTCCTCCTGGAAGTTTCTGGCTCGGAAAAGGGGGAGTGTGGTGGTCTTCGAAGACGTACAGGGGAGGCATGTCGGCCACGGGCTGATGATTTAGCAGACGCACGCTACCTGCTCGATAAAATGACTTGCTTCCTTGAGCTGTATCCAGAAATCAGGAGGCGACGGTCAAAGAGGAGTTGATCGAAGCTTGTCCTGCTGGAAACATGGGCGGCAGGTACAAGTGAGGAAATGAGGAGGAGGAGATTGAAATTGACGAGCTCTTGAGCTGGTGGATTGCTTGCGTTCGACTAGCAAATGAGGAGGTCAGCAAAAACAGTTTGCTGTGTGTTGTCTACTACAAGTACGGGGATGGCGAAGACTTTGTGTCCCGACACTCGGAAGAAGTGGCAGCTTATCATTGGGAGACAGCACGCCTTGACTGCTTAGTTTTCTTCTATTGGAGATCGGCTATTCTCCCAATGGGCTGTAAAAGTTTGACAGGAGGCTTTAAGGTACGTATTAAAATATCATGACAAAGGACTTCCAAAAGTAATGAGATGACGATAGATGTGTTTGGCATGGTCTTCGTTCTTTGCTAGTAGAATATGTAAAATATGATTAAATTACATAAGAGGAGAAAGCTTAATGGAGGCATAAGATTGAAGTCAAGTGTTCAACTACAGTAAGAGGGCCCTTCCATTAGGTTCTAGATGAATTAATTATTCATACATAAGATAGAGCTTAATTTATAATGTTCTTAATAGAAATTAGTAACAAAGGTGAGAATGCATATGGACTTGTATTGTAGATTAATATGGGAAGATCAATCAATTAATATTTCTATGGAAGTATTGTTTCTTGATCTGATTTGTAAACCTGAATTTAGGTTTATAAATGAATATATAGGTAAAGAGAAAACTCATTCTCTTTAGAAGAAAAAAATTGATCTCTCAGATGAAAAACCAGGTTTTGGAAGTGTGAGAAGTAGAAGCTAAAATGTAAGTATATAGTAAACGTGTTTCTCCAATCTATTTTTTGAGTTTGCCTATTGCAAATAAGCACTAGCAAACAGAATTGGTCTTCAGATGCAATATAAACTTCCAGTGCTGCACTAAATGTTCTAACAACTTCTGCTAACCATGCCTATTTGTTTAGTTTGTGATTCCTTCATGATATGGTGGAAGCAATAATTAGTTAGTCGAAACAAAAGTTCTTCTGCATGTTACACTTAAATGGCAAGTACTTCAGATACATTTTCTTTTTGTTCTCTACATTCTTTTAGCACTCAAGTAAGCTTTTAGCACCAGAGGAGATGTACTTAAGCTATGCTAGTACTTCTATTCTAGTGCTTAAGCTAGTTTACTATAGTCCTAATCCTATTTAACAAACATCACCTATTTCTTCTCTCAGAATTGTCTAACTAGTTTGAATCTTGTCATTTGAACACCACTGAAGCTTTCTGTCGGTGTCATTCTGCAGCCTAAAAGAAGAATCACCATAGCCATTCAGCTAAGTTATCAGATTACCATCATTATCATTGTGTAATGTCCACTTGATTCTGTTCTATCATTGTCTGCTTTTGGAACCATTAGGTTTTAGTTGATGATACATGGGTTTTATCTGTCAAGTGATTGAATCCTTGCCCAAACTATCCTTTTCAGGCAAAGATAAGCCAGGGAACAACACATATGCTACTTTGATGTATTCTGTTCCTGTCTCCATTCATCTCCCACCTGTGAGTAGCTTCTGGTATGCTCAAATGATTAACTCCTCCTTTTATTTAGTACAAGGTGGCATGCATCTCATTTGCATCTTGCAAAGCCCTCCATCTTGCAGAGTAATTGCAGCCAACCCTGTTGGCCTACACACGGTAGAAAGCAAAGATCCCAATGATCCAGACTTTTAAAAGAGGTTCGAAAAGCATGGTAATTTAATGTTTGGAGGTACAGATCTGCAAGCTCTGTTCCATTATGTTCTTCAGCTCCTTCAGTGTAAGAATCAGTGAGTTTGAAATGCCAAGAAAAATGAAGTCACATATGCATTAATCAACCCTTTTCCTGAGGGATGACTTTGTGGTATGAAAAACCAGTATTGCAAGTACATAGGTTTAACTGGTAGGGAATCCAATGACTTGGGTTGGATCATGTGCAATATAATTTGAACTCAGAGATCCTGATACTGTACTTACTGTGTGCATGGGGACCTCAGGTAAACTGCAATAAATTTGTGTAGCCTCACTAACTTCAATCTTATCCAACAGTTTATTCTTTAATATTAATGCAGGATAATTAAAACTGTAATATCTGTTTGATCAAAATGGATTTTGACTATTAGGAAGCAAATAATGAATTGGATAAGCTTCAGATTTGAGAGGGTGGGTAATTTGGTGAAATGACAGGCCTTGTTTTGTCATCTGGGATACTCCACCGATGCACCGAACTCAGGTGGACCCACGGCGGGGTCCATCTCAAAGAAGGAGCCGCGTCTTTTCTGCTGACGCGTCTGATTATTTCCCCGAGTTTTATTTTCTTTTCCGTGTCTTTAATTTAATTTTTAGCACTTGACTTTTCTTATTTATTTATTTATTATCGTAAATGAAAATTTAATTTGGAAAATAAGTGGGAGAAATTAAATGATCTAATAAAGAATTCAGTAATATTTAGTTTCTTTCTTTTCGTTTATTATTAATTATCGTTATTTTGTTCTTTTCCTATCATTCAGAGCGATGTGCACCTCCTCGTGATGAGCATTTCACTCCTGCCGCTACTCCCATCCTCTCCCTCTCTCTCCTCTCTCGCGTTCGAAAACCCTAGCCCTGGTGAGGTATCTTTCGATTCGTTATCTACGGTCGCGATCCTAGACTCTTCTTGGTGGTTCTTGAGTCGGATCTACGATTTGGTTGTTCGATCCGGATCTGTGCTGGCGTTGGTGGTGGGCTGGTTCGCGGTACGTCTTCTTTTTCTTCGTCTTCCTCTTATTTGGTTACGTTTTTGAGCTTCTTACTAGTATTCACTCGTCGATTTCTCACTGGGCTGTTGTGTCTTCTTTTGCCGTTCTTCTCTGCTCGATTTGATGACAATGCTTGTGGCTAATCTGCGCCACTTCTTCTTGAGCCGTTCTTGGTCTTTCTTGAATTTTTTGTCCTATTTTGTCCGGATACTAGTTTTCACGAATCGATTTCTCACTGTACTGATGTCTCTTATTTTGTTGTCCTTTTCTACTCGATTTGATGACAATGCGTGTGGCTAATCGGCACTAATTCTTCTTGAATCTTCTTTGGCTTTTCTGGAATTTGTTCATATTTGTTTGTACACCAGTTTTCACCAATCGATTTCGCACCGGGCTGGCGTCTCTTCTTTTGCCATCTTTTTGCGCTGGATTTGATGACCATGCGTGTGGCTAATCGGCGCTAATTCTTCTTGAATCTTTCTTGGTCATTTTGGAATTGGTTCCTATCTTGTCTGTATGCTAGTTTTGACCGATCGATTTCTCACTGGGATGATGTCTCTTCTTTTGCCTTCTTTTTCTGCTCTATTTGATGACTATGCGTTCGGCTAATCGGCGCTAGTTCTTCTTGATTCTTTCTTGGTTTTTCCGGAACTTTTTCCTATTTTGTCTGTATACTGGTTTTCACCAATCGGTTTCTCACTGGACTTACGCCTCTTCTTTTGCCGATCTTTTTCTACACTATTTGATGACAACGCGTGTGGCTAATCGGCTCTGATGCTTCTTACATCTTTCTTGGGTTTTTTGCAATTCGATCCTATTTTATCTTTTCTACGTTTTGGTTCAGTGTGCTGCAGCAGGAAGGGATGGACTGTGGTTTTCTTTAAATGACTGATTATTTTTCTTTTAATTTTCCTTATTTTGGTGCTACCTGATGCTTTTCTTGAGAGTAATTTGGGACGTCCATTGTGAACTTGAGTTCTGTCTATGGTTACAGATTTCACATGGTGGAGAAGGAAGATGGTTTATTTGCAGTTTTATAGACAATTGTTATGAGTAAAATTTTGATATTGTAGGGTCTGGTTCGAATACCCAGCATGTGTCATGCTCTATTCTAAGATATCTGAAAACCATGATGTTGTTTAGTGGAATAGCTTATAACTGCTTTTTTTTTTTTGAAGTTGTGCTTTTGGTTTTTCTGCTTTTCATGTTTAAGAAATATTTAATGGGTATAACATAAACCTTGCATCGGGTCTACAAATACTCTCTTCTTTGTTTTTTTTTCTTCTATTGTATGATGTAGTTTAATCTATTTGCAGGATCATGATCAGCAGTAATTCATGGAAGATGTTGATCAGGTTCTTTAAGTATAACAATATGTACAATTATGGAATCTATAAAGATGAGCTTGGTGTTTCATATTACTGCTTCATTCCCTTCTGATGTCTTTCTAAGAGATGGGTTAGTCATTTAATCTCTGATCTCGACATTGAGGTAGATTTCTCACGTCTCATTAAACCATCACCTAGAAATGGGTTCCTCTGGTGGTACTTCTGAGATTGTTGAATCAAATGAAGAACCAAATTTGGATAATTACTTTGGTGGATCTAAGACACTACGTATTAAGCTCAAACCTAGTGTACAAGATGGTAAGTGCCAGGATGTAGAAGATGACCTTGATCGACTTTTGAGGGCGATTGATCTCAGGGCCTCATCTGGGGTTCTTGGTCCCTCTTGTCAGCCAGGGGTTGACTTGATGCGAAAGAATGCCCTGAAGAAGCCAGTCAAAGTTGGAGGATCTCGACCGTCAGGCATAGGAATATCAGAATCTGTCACTTTAAAACAGTCTTTAAGAAGGCTATGCATTTCCCAGGCATCGGAGATGGCTGCTATGAAGAGGCTATCAAAGCCAGTTAGCTTATCTAGGACCTCCGAAGCTGGAACAATTAAGAGGCTTTATGCATCTGTCGTGGTTCAATCAAGTGACTCTGGTCTTCCTCTAAATGGAGAAAAGAGAAATTTGGTCGAAATATCCATCATGCCCGAAAAGGCCTCAGCAGATTCTTCGAAAAAGACAAATGGATTTGGTCAAGGGCAAAATTCTGAGTCATGTGATCGGGGTGCTGTTTCATCTCTTCTATCTGCAGTTCCCAATACACCCAAGGTAACTAGGATCAGAATTCAAGATATAATTAAGCCTACATCGGAAGAATCCTGTGAAAGTCAATCAGCTGCAGTTGAGATAGGAAAGAAGGGAAAATCAGTTTCTAAAGCATCCACATCTACCTCACAGGCAGTTGCTGCATCAAGCAAGGCTATCGAGAAGCCATGTTTAACCAAGCCAGTAAATAAGAACATGACCACCAAAAAGAAAGGAAAGCCTGAGCCAGCTTCAGCAACCAGTGGTTCCACCAAGCATAGTGAAGTAAACAAAAGTGGTGCGACTCTGCCTACAACCAGATCATGTTGTCCGAAGGAATCTGTCAGTCCTGCATGTACCACACCTACAACCAAATCATTCCGTCATAAGGAACCTGTCAGTCCTGCATGTACCACACATACAACCAAATCATGCCATCATAAGGAACCTGTCACGCCTCCATGTATTACGCCTACAACCAAGTCATGTCGCCCTAAGGCTCCTCTTGCTCCTGCATCGAGCACTGTGAATCCTGCCGCATTAATTGATAAGGCCAGCATTGATAGTGGTGCCAACAAAACCTTTTCGACCCCGAATATCCATGGCAGCAGTAGAGTCGTCAGTGTTAAAGCAAGTGAATTCTCTAGATCAAGAGAAAAAGGAGAGTGCTCTCATAGTTCGAAAAGCAGCATTGGGGATTATAGTAGCAGCACTAGCATCAGTGAGGAGAGCCATCAGAGTGGTGCTAGTGTGAAAGGCTGTAGACCTCACATGTCAAAGGATGTGAGATGGGTGGCCATCCGTCAGAACTTAATTCAACATGGAAGCTTAGGTTTGAAGAATTTTAAGCTCCTCAAACGACTTGGTTGTGGTGATATTGGAACAGTTTATCTTGCTGAGCTGGTTGGTTCGGAGTGTTTGTTTGCATTGAAGGTCATGGATATTGATTTCCTGGTTAGCAGGAAAAAGATGCTGAGAGCACAAACTGAAAGAGAAATATTGCAAATGCTGGATCATCCTTTCCTTCCAACCCTCTATGCTCATTTTACAACGGATAACCTCTCATGTTTAGTTATGGAGTATTGTCCAGGTGGCGACCTGCATGTTCTTCGACAGAAGCAACCCTGCAGGAGTTTTTCTGAACCAGCCGCTAGGTATATAACTCAAACTGCTTGTACATTTTACTTCATGTTTTGTCAGGAAAACAGACTTAGCTATCCGTCATTCTAGTTTCATCCAAACCATGTCAAGAAGCAACTGGAATAGACTATTATGAGAACCTAAGCAATTGATGAGGCATACATTTTAATCTCTATAGCATTAAGTTCAATTAAGATTGCTTAATTTACTTTCTTCCACAAGATTAGTGAAACAGACTTGACAAGACTCCTTTAAAGTGAGGCATTAGTTGGATAAAGAAAATCACTTTGTAATGAACCATTATTTGATGTGTTGGAGGCGAACTTCCATCCAAACAACTGTTAAAAGCATCATGAATAGTTTTCTGCTACTTTTTGAGGTACATACATGGAACACTGTTATACAACTGCTTTTCAATCATCGTATTTCTGTACATATAAAAGAGCATGCTGCCCAGAAAATGCTAACATAATTTCTTGGATTAACTTTCCTTTGATAGGTTATGTTTTCATGAGAGTATAGAATTCAGATTGGCTTTCAGACAGAAGTAGCATTGTTGCTTCACAAAGCTCTTAAGTCAAAATTTGAATGATATATCCGCTTAAAATCTGACCATGCACCATAGAAATTCCAGTCCCAGCATTATTCTTGCTCTGGTGATTAATCAATGTTTTAATAGAGTTTCTGTTGTCCATTCTGGATTCTCAGGCATGCCATTAATGTTCATTAACTTTGCTACATGTTGCCTTTAAAGATACAAACTCATTCTTAATGATGGTTATTGCAGGTTCTATGTTGCAGAAGTGCTCCTTGCTTTGGAATACCTACACATGTTGGGTGTGATCTACCGTGATCTCAAACCAGAAAATATTCTGGTTCGTGAGGATGGCCACATTATGCTCTCTGATTTTGACTTGTCTCTCAGATGCTCTGTAAGCCCGATCCTTCTCAGATCTGCCTCATTAGGCACACAAGAGTCTGAAAAGAAGCTCTCCGGACCATGCGCTGAAAATAGCTGCATTGACCCACTTTGTCTTCAACCATCTTGGGTTCAAGTTTCTTGCTTCACACCCCGTTTAGTATCTTCCACAGAAGCGAAGACACGAAAACTAAAATCTGAAGTGAGTGGGCAGGTAAGACCACTTCCGCAACTTGTGGTGGAACCCACTGATGCACGCTCCAACTCCTTTGTCGGGACCCATGAATACCTAGCTCCCGAGATCATTAGAGGAGATGGACATGGAAGTGCTGTGGATTGGTGGACCTTTGGGATCTTGCTATATGAATTACTTTTTGGTAGAACACCCTTCAAGGGACCTGGAAATGAAGAAACATTAGCCAATGTGGTTTCTCAGAGCTTGAAGTTCCCTGAGAACCCATGTATGAGCTTTCATGCAAGGGATTTGATTAGAGGTCTGCTAGTGAAGGAGCCTGAAAATAGGCTGGGATCAGTCAAAGGCGCTGCTGAGATTAAGCAGCACCCATTTTTCGATGGATTAAATTGGGCCCTAATACGTTGTGCTGCACCACCCGAGACACCAAGAGGCCATGATGTTGGGACCCCTGTTGTGTTCCGTAAGAAAAAAGAAGGTAGATGTCTTGATTTCAGGGCGAATGGGGAGGATGTGGAATTCGAGCTCTTTTAGAGAAATTTCTCTAGTCTAAAGTGGAAGAGTGCACTTTGGCTTGATGGCTTTTGTCCATCTTTATTTGGTACTCAGTTGTTGCGACTATCTGTTGATGTAAATGTAGGTCTAAATTCCCACTGTTAATAACTTGAATATGATTTTAGAAAACATCAGCATCTTATCCACACCTACTACAAATTTTGTCCTCTCGAGGAAGGCCATTTGTATTGGTGGGGGTATCTGAGAAGCAACTTGTACAATATATTGGGCAAGTAATTCCTATGTGACTGGTGGAAGTCAAGGTGTAATTGCGTTAGTGGATTTGGTGCCAGGTGGGAGACCTATCTGAGTTCAAGATATGCAGTAGCCCCTGCTTCTATGTTTTTCTTCATTGTAATCTGTTGGAAGCTGATGTACCCATACTGATGCATCTCACCTTCCTCGAGCCTAACTTTTCTCCTCCCAAATATGTCTGATTCTTATTACCTCTTTCTGATGATTTTGATAGCACGGATGATTTCTCGTGTTGAGTTTAGATGTTCAAGCCAACGTTTGGTGGTCTGATGGTTCTCAACAGGCAGTCAGTTGGTTTTTTCTTCTTGCCACTTGCTTTTGAGATATAACTAGCAATAACGAAGGCTGACGGATGACCGGGGGATTAAAGAGGTGAAAGTGAGGGATCGTGGCGGTAAGAGGATATCGAGGTCTATGCCAGCCATGGTTTTGATACACTGGTATGATGCTTGCTAGGGATATAATAATTACGTTTTTGTCTGTGATTTTGTTTCAGTGGCTGCAAACCGGCATATGGAGTTGTCAGAGCATGTTCAAAAGGTTTTTCTTCCTGCAGTCACCGTGATTGTTTCTTGACACATATTAAACGATCAGCTATGGTAAGATTGTTGGTGAGCAACTTAAATGATTAGATTTTAGTCTCTCTCTCTCTCTCTCTCTCTCTCTATATATATATATATATATATATATATATATATATGCTTGCGGTGTTCAAGATTAGATGGGGAATTGTGTCCAGAATTTTATGATAAATTATCAAGACTTTTATCACTAGTTGACATTTTCAAAAAATATATATATATCGAATGAGATCTTTAACCATTCAACCATTGATAAATTGGTTTAATGTTTAAGATGTCAAAATCTCGATATTTGATAAATTGATTTGAGCCCAGGATTTTACTATAAATTGAAGATGTATTCTATGCAAGCTTTGGTAAGTTGGTCCACCAAACTAATGTTTTTAAGGTGTGAAAATAGAAAATATATTAGATGAGATTTTAAATGCTCTTGATGAGTTGGTTTAATATATCATTATCAGACTAATTTTTAAGATGTCAAAAATATATTAAATAAGATTTTGAATCCTTAAAAGGATCAAGTACATCATCAGACTAATTGATTTTAAATCTTTAACTTGGGTAAAAGAGAAGTATAAAATATATTTGATAAAATTTTAAACTTTTAATCTTGATAAGTCAAGTCCAGTAGTATACCATCACTGCTTAAGAAGGTACAAAAAATTATATCGAATAAAATTTTAAATATAAAAATTGATCTGATATATCACCACCATCGTCAGACTTATATATGTTTTAAGGATTAATTGGTACAAATTTGTTCCAAATCATCCATATATGCAATCTAACATATAGTTGTGCGATCATTACAAGTGTTGGCCGTTCCGTTTCTGTGGCGATCAGGCCGCTCTTCAGATTCTGGTGTTACTTCGTAGGAAAGTCGCGACTCAAACTGCGTCGTTGGGTGTTTTGCGTGGCCCCGCGAGGACAAACGCGTCGGCTTGGGCTTTAGGGCTCTCTGGTTTGGCACAGACGTCAGTGAGGCGATCCCAATTCCATGGCCTCCGCTACTACGGACGGCGACGATGTCGTCCTGGAGCTAATCGATCCCTCCGCCGTTCAAAATGAGCTCCGACCGGAGAAAGTGACATCGATTTCGACCTCCGGTGTCGAAAACTGGAATGTTGGGCTCCTCCTCCAATCGCCATCGGTAAAAGTGCGTGCGAATCGAAACAGGCAAGTCGTCTTTACTGATCAGTTCTTACGTGCATGTGTGTTGGCTGTTGTTTTAAAGATCTCTTTGGATCGCTTCTTTCAGGCTGGTTGAGCAATCCGCCTACTTTCGTGGCCTCCTTTGTGGAAGCTTCAGGTTACCTCCTCTGTCGAAATCTAGTTGCCTTTTTTCGTTCCTTTTTAATTAAAAGTTTTAGCCTTCTCAGCATCAACGGTTATTCCTGGTATTCTTTGTTTCTCGGTGAGTTCTGGATGATACATGGTATTATTCGAATGTGAAAGAAGAGGATAGAAAGGAGTTAATCGTGTTGCTTTTTATTCTGTCCAAGTTAGTAGCGCTTTTCTTATCATTAATGATCATCTACTTATTTGCGTCTGGTTCATGATATGGCATGCTAAGAAGACCATATACGCCTAATAATTATGACAATGCGTATTTGTTTGCTTTCAGTGTTATTCTAACTGATGACACATTTCACCTTCTGTTATTGCAGTGAATCGAGTCTTGCGCATGTATCCATCCGGTGGAACCTAGAAGCACTTGTTCATGTCTTGCAGTTCATACATGGCTTTCATCTACACATAACATCTAATAACTTTCTTCTTATTTTGGAGGTTGTTTACTTGCTTCCACATACAAGGTTTTTCATCTAGTGAAGTATTTATCATCATTTCTTTTATTTGTCACTATGATGTTTGGAAATATACCAATTGTTTGCTGTGGACTTGATGGTTTATTATTCTTGAACATTTCCAGTCCTCATTCAAGGTGTTTATCTATGCACCTCTAAGATACAAACTTTTTTAATAGGCTGCTCTATATTTTGGTGTCGAGAGCCTTTTATTAGAATGTGAGTCATGGTTTCAACAGATGACCCTTGCAGAAGGACAGCAGATTCCAATGGACACAGTTATCGAAGCCTGGAATTTTGGATTAGAACAAGGTAGGTATCCAAATTGATGATTGCATTGCTTAAATGATTAAATTGCAAATGTTATCCTAAATATATGGTGGTGCCTAAGCATGTTATGCTTCTGTGGTAATGTTTGAATGGGGATGTGAATGCAGGCATTGGTTTTGTTCCAGAATTATGCAAAGGTTACCTCGCTCGGAACTTTGTAGGTACACGATATGCATGCATTAGCTGACTCATAACCATGTTTTCTTCTTCATGCAAACAATTTTGTTTTACTGAAGCTTATTCTGTTTAGCTGCATCTAGATGTATAGATAAGCCTTGGTTAGACATGTTTTGCTTCATGGACAATTTTTTTATGCTAATATATTGTTAATCTATAAACTATTGATTAACGTTTTACAGATTAATATCCTGGTAACTCTGTAAGATAAGTTTGTTTAGAATATTAATGATCGAGACCTTTTGCAGGAAGGGGAATTACTTAGGTTCGTTTAGTTTGGACTAGTATTAATAATCCATTAGTAGTGTAGTGTATGGCGGAGTTTAAAAATGATAGATCGCCATAGGTTGCACAAGGATAAAGCCTTGAGTTAACTAATTGATATCTTAATAGTTGAACTTAATGGATATTCAAATTTAAATCCCAAATTGTATTTTGCAATTATATTAATTAATCAGAGTGAAATGGCAAAATTAGAAGCTAAATATATGCGGTGCAATTTAAGTAGTATAAAGATTAAAAATGAAATCAAAATTTAAATAGATATTTATGAAAATTCAGAACATAAGTATTATATACATTGTGCAGCTGTAGTTCAAGATAAATGACAGATTAAGGAAGATGTTGCTAATAGAACTTATATATGAGATGGTTGAACAAGGAACAGTACTGTGTGATGTTCAACAATTGTTGCTTTGTTAAAGAAAAGGTCTCAAAAGGCAGTTACAAGATCTACTGCAATGGAACAGAATGTAAAATATCGAACAATTAAGGATGTTGAGATTGATGCATTGTATTAATAGAAAAACATAGAATCTGATTTTTTTGTAAATTTTGTTCACAAAATTTTAAGGGTAGTAATACTGTAATAGTATGAACCAAGGATAAAACGGGGGAAAATTTTTAAGATGTTTTGGTTACATCCAGACAGGATTTGTTAATCTGCTAGGAAGACAAGATGATCAACTCAAATTATAAGTTCTGGGTAAATCAGGCAAAGACTTAAAGCCTTTGTTAGAATCAACAAAAATAAATATGATGACGATCGAGTTACCTAGCAACCTTACCCGAAACCAATAGTCATGTGCATTTGGAAAATTAATTTTTGTGCCTACTGTTTTTTTGTAAGCAGCTATTATGCAAATAAATTACAGAAAAAAGGTTGTTTCTTCATACTTTACATACATACTTTGTTCATCGGACTTAGTTTGTATGATTCTTTTCAGATTGTTATAAATGTCAAGTTATTCTTTTATGCCTCTGGAGATGCTTCACTACCAAGTTGCTAGTTTTTCTACTAAGTTGCTATTCTTACTTACCATTAGAAATTTTAAGTACGAAACAACAATTTTGCAGGCATGGGTCACATCATTGAACTCATTTCCTGATATTCCATATGATCTATTACATTCCTGTATTGAACACCCTCTGCTGACTCTGGATAGGTTGGTTTTTGCTATCTTCAGATTGATCAGTACAATTAATATGTAAACTAATTTTGTTGCAACTGATGCTTAGTGAGAGGCATCTATGCGAAGCGTTACTAATATGGCTTTCCGACAACAGAAGATCCTCACAGTGCTCATCAGATGATTCTAAATTTGATATTCTTAGGAAGGTAAAGTGCAAAGATTTGCTTATCTTAATTCAGAAATAGAATCCTATCAGTTCACTTATCCTTATTATCAATTTGTGCAGTTTCTTTTTTCTTTTACTTTGTAAGTACAGGTGCATGAAGTTGTAATTTACTGCTCTTGTTTCCAATCTTTGAAACTTTTATCATAGAACAGCCTTCTGTTTTTTCTGGATAACTTTTTGTTCCTTGACCAGGTGAGGATCTCCCTTTTACCTTTGGAGTTTGCTGCAGGTAGTTCTAAAGTTTGGTTGCTTATTTTGAGATTTTAGATTACTTATTTTCTATTCATTATTATACTATCTTTGCTGTTCACTGTATGAGCCCTGTCCCTGTAGGGCTGAGACGAGACTTCTCCCAGCTTGGGGAAGAGGGTATTTGTACAATCCTGGATTTGATGAAAGATTCCTTCTCAATCATACTCGCTGCTCTTGTAGGTGATAAGCTAGATGATTTCAGAATTCGCCTGACGGAATATTCTGAGGTTCTTTTTCTATTCTTTATTTACTAATTCTTGGTTCCTAACTTCCATTACCATGCTTTTCCATTATTGCATTGAGAGAGAAAACGAAAGGACAATTGGAACAAATATACTTCTGTTTTATCACATTTCCTTTTCAAGGGGTTAGATTGTCTGTAAGACAATGAAAATAGATGTTTTACACTTTATGTGAATAACTGGGTAAGGGACTAAGGGTGAAGGTAAGGACAGCACTTTCTTAGAAACAAGAAAGAATTGTTACAATTTACTATTAAAAAATTCATCCATGATAATATGCACTTGAGCCAAAAAAGTGAGTAGTCTTTTCACAGTAGAACCATCAAAAATGGATTGAATTTTCTTTAGTTACACATCTTTCTATAACACGAAAATTTCATGAAAATACTTTTTTGAAAAGAAAAGATGAGGGAGGGGGGGGGGGGGGAGGGGAGAGAGAGAGCGAGAGAGAGAGAGAGAGAGCTTTGGAATCTTTTCTTTAAGTTGTATTTTTTATCTTCCTTCTTTTGCACATTGTTTGGACTGAATTTGCCTTGAATCAGCTTATAAATTCTTAGCTGATTAACCTATGAAGATCAACCATTTTAGATCTAGTTTTCTCAGCCTTTACGCCAACTGTAGGTAAAGTTGACTGTGAAAATGTAAGATGGGACTATAAATTGGTTACAATGAGCCTTTTAGATAATGTTCCACGTGTTTATTCTCTTTTTTATCAGTTTAAAATATATATGCTACTTGAGATCTCCTATTTTCTATTTGCTTAAGGGCACAAGATTTATAATTTATTCCTGCTTCTGTTATTCAGAAAATTAGTCTTGCTGGCTGCGTTCACATAACAGCTCTTTTTCTTTTTCTGGTGGTGTTGCCATCTGATTTGGATATGACGGCCAAGAAAAGAATGGTACTTTCCGAGCTTGATAATTGCACTGCAAACAACCGTTATGTCTTAGGGAAGTCATTGATGACAATGTCTTATAAATCTGTACGTGAGATGGATATTTCTAAATGCCCAAAGTTGTACTTTGGTTCCGCTGTTAAATGGTTACTCTTGGCATTTCCATCACTGAGCATATTGAGAGCATCTCACTGTTCACAGCTTAAAATAGAAGATTTCTATTGTTTGTTACAAAAATTTCCTTTGATTACCGAAGTTGACATGACTGTTGACACTAGTCCATTTTTACCTGCCAAAGTATCTGTCGTTTCTATGAGCAGTGACAAGTATCGTGTTGCCAGTACTACACCATATGCAATGCTGGAAGAAAATTCATTGTTATTAAATGTTGCAAAAACCTCATTGGAAAATCCGGCTATGTCAAATATCTCAAAACTGACGTTGGAAGGGCGAAATGAAATTAATGGTAAGACTTGATCAGAAAATGGCAATCCTTCATCCATCTTTTAAACCAAGGTCTGAGGCAGCAAATATTTGTGTCTCATTTAACTTTGTATATTTGCTACCCAACAACATATCGCTTACTGTTGAAGTGATATGTATGGTTCATTGAACAAGATGCATCTTTGGTGTGTGATGCTTTCATATGTTTTGTTGCATTATTTCTACAAATTTTGTAATGACAATATTTAGTCTATATTGTACCTTTGAGAACTGGAAAGATGGAATTAATTTATTATTGTACTTGTCAGACCTGGACTTGCTGAAGATCTCTGCTCTCTGTGGTTCTTTATCCTACTTAAACATCAAGGGATGCACTATGGTAACAGATATGGGGATATCAAAGCTTATAAGCAAGTGCCTTCATATCAAATCACTGATTCTGTCTTATACATCATTTGGTCAAAGTTCAGTTGGGGTACTTTGTTCGGACCTTTTATTGACTAGTAACCTTACTGAAGTTAGTGACCACAAATATTCATGCACAATGGCATTTAGGCTACAGCAACTTCATATTGATGGTTGTAAAGGTACTGAATTTCATTCTTTATTTCACAAAACTGGACTTCTAGGTTTTGTAGCTTGATTGGGAAGTCCTTTTATCTAAATCAGTAGAGTTTCACTCTGTTTGGTTTTTGAAACTTGCTGCCAATGAGTATAAGTTTTTCTTGGCTTAAAACTATCTAGTAGCTGAACATGATTAACCATGATAACCTACATACATAATTAACTCTTTTATATTTCTTACATGTCGCTATTGTTCTTCTACAGGCATTGACCAAAACTCCATCTCACAACTTATGTGTCGCATGTACATGTTAAAGATACTAATGTTGAGAGGAACTTCAGTTACTGATGATGCTCTCTATGACTTCCTGGGTTCTTTCCTGGAGAGTCTTGATGTTTCTGAGACCATGGTGATGATCTTCTGTCTTTTCTTAATCTTTGTTAAGGATTCTATTGTATCGAAATAAATAGCTTTTGTTGTAACTTTGCCTACTCAGTTCATGTCTTAATTATTTTCCTTATTGAACATGTGTGTTTGTTTCCTTTCACCTATGAAACTCATTTTTTTGTCTTGCTCATATAAGAAGCCTGTATAAAAAAGTGAGCATGCTAAGGAGCATTCTCCTTTTTCTTTATTATTCTGCTTAATTGTTTTAACTCCATAAGTCACAGATGTAGGCTGCCATTGTTCATTGAGGCACCAGCCTATTGCCAACAATTCGGATATTGAATTATCACATGCAAGTTTGGCAGTTAATAAAATTTCTGATGTTGCAGGTGAACTGCAGAACTATTTTGTCTGTACCAGCTTAGCCATATGTATATCCATACCTGTCTATGCCTGTTAAGTTGTTTGCTTGAGATATGTTATGCTTGTGTATTCTACTTTCTGAGTCAGTTTTGCTTGTAAAATTTTAGGTCTCAATGCAAGCTTTGATGTCAGTAGTTAGGAGAAACACAGGTATTAGGTGCTTGAAAGCAACTGGTTGTACGAAACTCAATCGGCCTGATACATATGATCTGGCATCAGCAGTCACTGCTAACCATAAGGGGTATCTCTTTGAACTGAGTCAGCATTGCATCCTGGAAGAAGTGGCATTTGGATGGGGATTTTCTATTTTGTCTGTGGAAGAACTAGTACCTCTGAGTAGATTAAGGTTCATAACAATTGGCCTAGGGGCATCGCCAGGCCATCATGTGCTATGTCTGCTTCCCAAGATGTGCCCACTGCTGGAGTCTGTGATTCTTATTTTTCAGGTCACACCATTTCATTTATTTGCTACTGGGTGTGTTTTTTACAATTGTTTACAGCAGGTTCTGTTTTCTACAGGTAATTTCTGACAGAATTTTTAGAAGCATTCAGGAATCCTTAAAAAATTTAAAGGTGCTGCAGCTATGCTGTTGTCTTGGTGACTTGACTTCATTTGCCTGTAAGATCAGCATGCCGCAGTTAAGGATATTAAGGCTCGAGTGGGTAACTCCATGGATGACAAATAATGATTTGGCAATTCTGACTAAGAACTGCCCAAATGTGGTAGAATTTTCATTGTCAGGATGTAAACTTCTAGATTCAGGTTACTATTGTTAAGAACTTAAGATATTTGTAGTTTTTGTTCTCCTTGTGGATTTTAAATGTGAATATTTTGTTCAATTACTCCTATTTGTTCACACATTTGCAGCCTCACAAGAAATCATTTCAAATGGATGGCCAGGCTTAACATTTATTCATTTGGAGGTTCGCATATTTTTGCAATATTTCCTCATGTTACTAAAATCTGAATTGTGTGGTTATGTTTTTCTTTGTTTATGCTACTGCTAATCTGTTGTTGAATAAAAACCTGTCGACTGTGAGAACCATATGAATTCATTGGCCAATAAAAGGAGAGACCATCCTAATGGAATATTTGATGAAAGAAGCATTGTGAACCATATACAATTATGCCTAGCATCTTGTAGGTATTACATCCAGGCCACTCAGGAGACTTTTAACCAAGCTAGATACTTTGCTGTTGTTGATTTTATTTCACATAATAAATTCCAAATACATGGTCATATCTTCCTTCTTTGGAAACATTCCTTTCTTTCTTATCAAAATACAAGGATGATGGATGTTGTTTTATGGGTTTTATGGATGATTTCCCATTATTTTACCTCCATTTGCCTCCTGATCCTATATTTATCTTCCATTTACTACTATGTGAGATTTGTATATCCAACCAACCTATTTTGTCAATAATGATTGCCTGTTTACCTGGCTTGCAGGAATGTGGCAAAATAACTTTGGATGGGGTTTCTTTTCTTTTTAACTGCATAGCTATCGAGGATTTCTTACTACGCCACAATGTGAGTGTTCAGCTGGTGCTTATTTTTCAAACTAGACTATTTTGTTTCATTTAAAATGAAATGCAGATTTCTTTTCCAAGTTAACTTGTGCTTGATTTTATATTTTTCTACTTCGTATTTTTTTTACCACTCAGGAATGTGTATAATCAGGTCTACATAAGTTCCAGTACTAGACCTGCATAGAGACACTAGAAATCTGCTGCAACTGCAATTTCTTTTTTTTTTAAATTCATTTACCTCAATAAAATCACAGCGTAAAAGCTACCTATTAAACTTTTCGGGGCTTTTGAATAAGGGTAAGTTTGAAGCTGAAAAAGGCACTGGTCCAGACCATATATCCAAATTTCAAAATTGTAAGTTCTACCTTGGACATCTATTGACATGTGATATTGGAGTTGGACTGGATTTTGGGACCTTGGATTCGTGTGCTATAGTAAATAGTTTACCGACATCATTCTATGACACCAGAGAAAATGAAAAGAAGGGATCCATTGATTGATTAAGACCAGATGAAACATTGATTGAGTGCTACCCCACTGCTTTTCTTCTTGAGATGTATTCAGATGCAAGTATCTTTATATTTACCACAAATATTCTCAGAAATCAGTCTCTTTTGATTAACAATTGAAAGAGAAACTGTGTCGGAGGAAAAGATGCATGTTGAGTTATCAGGTACTTAGCATAAGTTTAGGCTAAGGTGTTGGTTACAATTTTGTCGTAGTTATGATCCTGATGACTTGAAGGAATTCCGTTTACAACATGTGTAAATTAGCTTTCCGCATCAATCCTACAAATTGAAGTTATTTCTTGCTGGATATGTTGGTTTGTGTTAGAACTTATTTTTCATGAACCACAGGGTAAAGGTATTGAGAGAAACTTCATATACGAAGCTGCTTCTAAGGTTAGTGTTATTTTTCTTAGCCCCCCAAAGACCTCATCATTTGTCGTTTGGATGACTGATGAAGCAGTACCTTTTGTTCTTGATACAGTTGCCACTCCTTCGGAAATTGGCATTGGATCTCTGTGATGCTTGTGAAGGAGGTTTTGACAGTCCAAGCGTATGCACATCAAACTAGCAACTTTGTTGTTCATTACTTTGATGAATTGATTCTCGCCTTTCTACCTTGTTTCAGCATGCCGAGAGGTGCTTCCTCAGCACGGTGATGATCAGTCGCTGCAAGTCTCAGAAGTGTGCGTTCGATTCCCAAACAATGGAGGCTTTTAGGTCGGTGCACAAGGAAACCATAGTTATTGAATGGGACTGCAAGGAGGTACGGACAACAGTGGTGAAAGAAAGAATATAGTACAGAAACAAACGACGACTTGCTGGTTACATGTGATCACTGCATCCTCCATGGTTGCTGGCTAATGCACCAAGTTGGAGCTGTTGCTACGTCAAGATAGCACACAAACAGACTGCTACATTATGTTTCTCGTGCAAAGCAACATTAATTTATTTCTAGCTTAGATTGGTGGGAAATAATTGAATAACGAATGTGGGACATATATTAGTTCATTCACATGTCTAGTCTAGATTTTCTTGTTTCATGTGATTAAAGCTCAAGTAATTCAGTGACCACCGAACGAGTTATAGCTTGTGTTAGTAAGGGATTTCACAATTGTCGATGAGGTATTTGCTGATTGAGGGGGATGCGAAGATTTGGACAGATTTGTTAGGGTCTATCGTCGATGGAGGTGACCTCCATGTCTTTTCCTGAGTGTTCTCAATTTTTTTTTAATATCTTTAGATGCCGTTAGTGTCACTTTCATTCTCCTTTTGTAACAATGATGACATGATCGAAGTGACCATGATGGCGATGGCTATGGTATGGTGGCAGTAATGGATCGAAGCAAAGGGGCGAAAGCGATCAAAACTTGAAGAGGAGGCAACCACAATGAGCTAAAAGCGATAGGGTAAAGCGATAGAACCAGAAAATGAGCTAAAAGCGATAGGGTAAATAAAGCGATAGAGTCTCGTAGAGGGGAAGAAGGACACAAGTCGAAACAACAATATCAACAGCATCCACCCGATCAGAGATATTTAGGGTATCAAAAAATAAATGAAAAAACTAAAAATCAAATCATCATATGCAAAAATCCAAAAGAATTTTTTGGGATGAGAGATGTAAGAATAATTTTTTAATAATTTATGTGATGTGACAAATCTCAATTGGGTGGAGAATACCGATGATAATCAATATCAAAAGATAGTTGATATGGTACCATCAAATGATAAAAATGCAACAAAATTATAGCAAGAGCGGTAAACCCATGTTCATTTCCCGAAATATACACCATACGAAACGGGTATGATCATCTGAATTAAATAACTAGCGACCTGACTTCAGATCAATACGATACATCTTTATCCCATGACCAATGCAGGGTTGGAAACAATCAAACAGCTGGAGGATCATTTCAACAAAAACCATACAAAGATAATGCAATCATAAACTACAGAAAACAGTAAAAATTTACTGTGACTTTAAACTGCAGGCATCACCACCAGCGTTGAGAAAAAACGAAAACGTGATGAATTGTCGAACTCCATGTATGGAAGATACGGTTGCAATCCTTCTCCAATCTGCAAAATTGCGTAGGAAGAGGAAGAGATATGCACAACCTGAGAGGCCACACAGAACATGACTCTTAACATCTTACCGTACCGACTTATCAGGCTTCACCATCTCTTTCAATTACGGATGGATCCTTCTCAG
Organism: Musa acuminata AAA Group; assembly: GCF_036884655.1. Lineage (NCBI taxonomy): Eukaryota > Viridiplantae > Streptophyta > Magnoliopsida > Zingiberales > Musaceae > Musa > Musa acuminata. Next base: position 27,883,990 of record NC_088347.1, on the reverse strand, counting down.
ATTCTCCTGATACACTTTTATGAAGAGACAAAAATCCACGTGAGAAAAAAGAAAGAGAAAAGAAAAAGCACTTTACCCATACAATCGGGAAAAAGACTTAACATCTTACCGTACAGACTTATCAGGCTTCACCTTCTATTTCAATTACGGATCCTTCTCAGATTCTACTGTTATACTTTTATGAAGAGACAATCGGGACAAAAACTAAATGAATTGCAAAGGAATCATGAACAAGGGCTACCCATTCTAGGGAAGTTCCAAGAGCTTTCTCAATGTTGGAATCCAAAGCTGTGTGGCTGCCTAGCTAGAGTCCTGATGACATCAATTCTATTTTTGCCAAACAATAGAAATCACAAGTGTTGCTCAAAGCTTTGCCTCAGAAAAGAAAAAGAAACGAAAGTTGCTTGGAGACTCAAAATCATACCTTCACAAGTTTTTTCGTCGGAAAGGAATTCCTCAGGTAATAATCCACATGCAAAAAACCAGCATAATGTAAGATTATGTGACTGCTACACTTAATGTTCATAACAAAGAAAAGCCAGATCCACATTTTGCAAGATTGAAACTATTCTGCTGAGATTCATATACAAAGCAACTCAGTTACAAGCTTATGTAACAAAATGAAACAAAGCTAATGCATTACTAACATACTGTAAAAGAACCTGTCACGATAAACCATAACTTTCAGATCAACAAGAGTGTAAGATTAAAAAAATGAAGATGTTGGCATATGGATAACACAAGAAAACTAGCCATAAACTTGCCAAAATTCTAGGGACTTGATCATACTCGGGTCTCCGGGTATTAATCTATATCACATGTTCCCAATATCTGCTTTTCTTTCTCATGGCAATTACCTAACCCGAGTGATAAACTGCAATAATGCATCTAGCTTTCCGGTATCGATTGTCAAAAACAAAATGTGATGACATTATAACAGATCATTTTCACACAATTCTAGGCATAGACTGACCAAAAACAATTGCAGGAAGAAGACGACCCATGCACAACTGTAGAGCTAATATCAGCAAATAAGAAATGGAAGTTCAGTCTGCTTTGGTAAAACAATTGAAGCCAAAGGTGATTTACGGACTAATCTTTAAGCATTTCTTGTATGCCTTCACTAAACAGGGCATTTTTCTCGATGCAACTGTTATGGACAATTTAAAAAAGAGGCCAAAGTATGAGATCTTCATTCAGAGCCTTAGCTTCAGCAGCCCTTGAATTGTCAAGAGACACGAACCAATTCCAGCCCATAAGAAGACAAAGGGCTTTCTGAAGAAGATTGAAGACCCGAGTGTTGTGTCTTCAAAACCACCTTGCCAGAGTGATAAAGGTGACTCACCAAGCATCAGTATGATGTCTTGGCCATGGGATGGTAGACGGGGATTCATTGTGAAGCTGCTTACCGAAATCTGAGCGGCAGGGGGCGGAGTCTCTGTGCTTGATGGACGTGCTCCGGCCGAGGCCTGTTTCTGTTCAGGGCTCAAGCTGCTACGGCGGGACCAACGGACGACGCGGTCACGATGCCGATCGGATCGATGGTCCTTCAACTTGGCCGCTGCGGTGGCAGCAGAAGGTAACATGTCCCTGCCACCTCGTCCTCCTTCAGCGAGTCTTCTGCCGCTGCTCTCTCAGAAATCTACAAGCCCAAGCCAAAAAGACAGTGACAGAATGATCCTATACCTTGGATCTTGAAGCCTCAACATCCTCTCTTTTCTGGGTCAGGTAGCGAAATCCCGGATGAATTTTCTTGGGTCAGAGATGAAACATAGGATAAATCACAAACGACAACAAACTAAAAGGATTACGCCGTAAGCACAGATGGAGAACGTCCAGCGATCGAGGGACCGTAACAAAACGCTACAGCCATGTCGAAACCCTAATCCTCATCCAAAACGAACCGGGATGCCGATTTCTGCCACCATAAAGAATCGAAAGAGGACCAGAGCAGATTCTGACCTTGCACGGAGCGGGAATGGTGACGCCCGATTCCTCTCCGAGGCCGCCACCACCAATGCGATCACCGGTGGGGATCTACGTCTCGTCCGCAGGTGTGTCATGTCGTCTCAAACGCTGCCCTTTATATAGCGTTTGTTTATTTAGCAATCACACCCTCGCCTCTTCTTTATTTCTTATTACACTCCCCAACCCATTGATAAATAATAACTTAAGAATAAAATTTTATATTATCAACCTTTATATAAGTTAATTTTATTGATTTTTCTTATGCTCCATTTATAATTAGAGAGAGAGAGCTATATTAACTTGGATATCGCGAATGGATCAGCCAGAGAGTGTATATATGTCTTGCATTCCAATGGTTGTAATTGGAGGAGAAGGCATCATCATATGAAGAAGGGGAAGAATGCAAGTTGCTCTATCAGCACTGAATATTTGTGCTTCCGTCTTTGCTTGTTGATGGACGGATGGATGGATAGAATTTGCACTGTATTGATGCAACATAAGCACTGTAGGCATTCTGATTTCTCTTTTTATTTCTGTAACCAGCTATTCATTGCCAATATCTTGCTTTCTGTGTTCTATAACAAATGTAAATTTGCAAGTTCATCCGAGCAACTCAAAAAGATATTTGGCAGACAATAGTTACTGAATCTTAAGTCAATATTACCAGAAAAAAATTATTCTAGGAATTAAGTTCTTGGACCCGAAATTAAACGAGAAGTAGATGATCTATGCAGGCTTGGTGTGCCTTTGCTACTGTCTGCTTCGGTTCCTCAGCTGCTATGATGTCTAAGATGCTATTCAAAGTTACTAACTAGTAAATTTTAGCTAACAGAAGAAACAGATCAAGTCCAGTCCAGGGTTTCTGATGATAGTACTTTGCTGCAGATTCATCTTGTAAATGTGTTTGCTTTAGAGAAGAAAGCATTTAAAGATGCGAGCAGAAACCCTTTAACTTCCTTTTGATTCACGTATATGTTACTGTGAAGTGCCTGGATGATGACTTGTTTGCCAGATCAAGAACTGGAGTTGTACAGCCAATGATAGAAGTGCTATTATGTGGGAGAGGCTTTATCTAGCTGTTGTGCTACTGTTTAGATTAATATATCATAAGAACGTGTTAAATCTTGAGACTATCGAGCTTGCTACATCCTACTGCAGGTTGCTAAACCAAAAGAAAGGCCTCAGGAATGCAGTATTGTGACGCATATTTCACTGTCGGTGCCGATTATAGGTATTGGACATTCCCTAGCATGAGGAAATTGACGTGACATGCGCTCTCGATCGTGTCAGCGCATAGAGATGGATCTTTCGTGATTCTGAGATCACACTGTATGTACTTGATGCAAGACTGTTTCTTGTCGACGGTGTCGGGCGTCATCTCATGCCGCGAAAGTGATGAGTGTCCCTTCACCATTTGTTTTGTAAGGCTTGTCCTTCATGTTTAGCTTCATTAAGTTGCTAAATTAAGACGACGAGCTTCATGTATACGGCAGAAAAGGGTGCATTCGTTGAACACCCTGGACGACAACGAAAGATGATCCTGGAAACCGAAGCTTTGGCTGGAAAGAGCAGTTCCTCTTCATGTTGAATCTGCTGCTGAGAGCATTTTGATTGTACTATTGTCGTCATATCCGCAACTCGTAATTCTACAGGAAGTTTTATGCATGGCCTCTAAGCTTTGGCTGCAAAGAGCGGTTCTCTTGAGGTGATCATGATCGCTCTCACTTTGACGTCGACCAGACGTTTCAGATGATGAATCCGCTTATAATACGTGTTCGGGCTCACGCACGTGAACTGATGATGCATGCAGACGCCGACTAAGGATTGTTTGCTCTTCTTCGCCAGGTTGGGCCACGCTTACACTGAGGCCGACGTCTCAGTCGTCTATGTCGGTTTGCACCATTCCCGGCCATCAGTTCCAGGGATTCGGCCATGCACCAGGGATCGACCACCCAGGACTCGGTGTTCTGGTAGCCTACTGTGGCGGCAGCTCCAGTTAGAGCCGCCGGCCGCGAGGTGGATGCTGCAAAGGAAATGGAAACGGGCGGCAAACGCAGGTCCGGCTTCCAATCGCTACGGAAATGTCGATCTCGTCTAGGTTTAGTTGTCATATCCGCTTAACGGATCATTGTTAGTTCAAATCTGGATTGGACCGATGGATTGATAGCTTTGATATGTTCGATCAAAGGCACAATCAGATTGGATTAAGTGATGAGTAATTTGATTAATGGAGGATGATGTCTAACTTATCACTGTTGGGGATCGAGGAGCAAAGAAAAAATAGAATACTATGATACGAGTAAAAAAAATCATTTCGACTAAAACTGATGTAGTATTTAAAAACAGGAGGATTAACAAGAACCCTATAACATACAAGTCTCTTCGGTCAACTTGCTTCTGATCATCCTCGTGCTGCATGCTTTCTTTGAGAAATAAAGGCTAGCAACACAAGTTTGGCAGGCTCTGAAGCTATGCATGCATCCAGGGCTGGCCAGCACCGACCCTACCACTTTTACATTGACTCGAAGGAAGCCAACTTTGGATTCTCTAGTCTGCAATTGTGCTCCGTCCATTTTACGGTCTCCGTTCGTTGAGGTTCTCGTGGACGACGACGAGCTCTTTCCAACTCGTTGTGTCATTTCAACCAACGCTTTGCAACTTGTTGTGTCATTTCAGCGAACGGAAGGCGGACAATGGCTGACGTGACCATAAGAACTCAACCTACCCCATAAAATGACACAACTACTTTGGACGTGGTAACTCATGCATTATTATTCTTGATAAAGATTTTAAGCTTATCGATGATGGACGTTTGATAATATTCATGTGTGAAGTGAAGATGTAAGAGACTTGTATGTTGTCGGCCACCATAGATACGGACGGAGGGGAGCGGAGATGGTGGCGCTAAGTCGTCGACCCACCCAGGCATGCTTTTACCTCACGACTATGAGCCTGACAGAAGCGGCGGCCCTTCCCTTGGTTGACGCCCCGGTCGTGCCGCAAACCCCGTACGAAGCGCGGCAGTCGGAGGCGGCTTTCTGGAACATCGACACGTATCACGCAGATGTTCTCGAATCTTAAAGCCCCACGAGTCTTCGGTGATCCAACGGCCAAAAAGGAACTCGCGTGATGAGGGCGGGGCATAAGGAACACGTTTTCCTTACCGGGTGCCGCGATCCGTCCCACGTTGCCTGTTCCTCACGTGGCGACGATGCCCTATTACTTCTCCCCGGGAGCCTTTTTGTCAGTACCACGTCTCTCGCGTGTGCGACCCGCTGTCGATTTCGACATGGCCCAAACGCTGTCCGACCGCTCTCTCAGCGTATATTAAGCACGCCGAGCCTCGAGGGAAGCAGCTCCCACTTAAACCCCCGTGTCGCCGCCCTCTGTTCCTCATTACTGACTCCCATGGATTTTGAGGATTCCTCCTCCTCGTGCTCGTCGTCCTCCTCCTTCACCTCCTCTTCCAATCAGCGCTTCCCCTCGGGCCTCTCGACCGCGTGCTCTTCGCCGGCCTCACGCGCCACGGCCCCTTCACCCAAGCGGAAGGCTGGGAGGAAGAAGTTTCGGGAGACGCGCCACCCGGTGTACCACGGCGTGCGGGAGCGCAACGGCGACAGGTGGGTATGCGAGGTGCGGGAGCCCCGCAAGAAAAGCCGCATCTGGCTGGGAACGTTCCGGACGCCGGAGGTGGCTGCCAGAGCGCACGACGTGGCCGCCATCGCGCTCCGGGGCGAATCGGCCCACCTCAACTTCCCAGACTCGGCCTGGGTTCTGCCGCGAGCGACGTCCTCCGCCGCGGAGGACGTCCGCCGCGCCGCTGCAGAGGCTGCCGAGATGTTTGGCGCTTCGGAAACGAGATCGCAGCAGTTTTCATCGTCGTCGACAATGCCGCCTGCCGCGCCAGGAGAAGCTGGAAGAACACCGGCAACGGATGGGAGGGAGGCGGTTGCAGCTCCGGAGGCCGCAGCTTGGATGCCATCCGCTTTGTTTGTGGATGAGGAGGCGCTGTTCAACATGCCAGGGTTGCTGGATGACATGGCGAGAGGAATGCTGCTGACGCCACTGGCCATGCAAAGAGGGTTCGATTGGGATCGGGTTGACGAACACTACATGGACCTGTCGTTATGGGCGGACTAACTACCCATAACGAAGCGTTTTTGTTCCTCGTCATTTAGATTCACTGTCCACGATCCATTCGTGACGCAATAACTCTTTATATATATATATATATATATATATATATAGGCAATGATTATTGAATTGTATTAATTAAATAAAAAAATTTATTAGATTAAATGACATACGTAAGACTCATATAATAGTGAACTAAGCACTATGATATGTTTTCCAAAACGGTCAACCCCATCTCTTATGCTACAAATAAAATTATTATTGGGCTGTTAAATGGACCAATGAAAAGAAGAGTCGACATTAAATTTGAGGGCATTGTGTACCAAATAGGCCGAGAAGAAGAAGAAAACATGGCCTATGTTACTACAGCACGAAGTTCTTCATGTTCGATAATAAAGTATTAATTCTTTATTTTATAGTTGACCCAAAAAATGCATAAACTGCTCAGAACAACAATTCTTGAAAAGTCAAACGCATATCTCTCATTCTTGGGTTGACGAAAGATTCCTTGAAAGGTCAAATCTCTCTCCCTACCATGAAAACAACAATTCCTGATAAGTTTTTATCCCATGGTGGGAAAGAAATTAAGTCTTCTCAAATTATTATGTCAAACCACAATTGAACTATTATGCTTACTTCGAAAGGTCTCATCAAGAACCGACGATTATAATGAGAAGTGACAGCGACCAGATTCTCCATTAATGGTCAAAATTGACCAAGAATTTAGTACACTAAATCTCTCTCAAGAAAGGCGAGCCACAACTTCCAAATCGGAAGCCTAACGGGAGATGCTCAATTTGTGTCTCTCACTTGATGATATATCGATTCCCTATCTACCTAATTCACCCAAAAAAACGTAGCCACACGAATGTACGGACGGCATGGAAACAATCCTACCTCGCATTCCATCCATCGCTTTAGTTGGAGAAGAGAATGGATTGGATTGGATTGGATTGGGTGCCATAACTTAGAATTATATATACTGAGGCAAGTGATGAAGAAGAGCACATTGGTTCATATAACAAAGACTGCCACAAGCAATCACATCAGTTGGCACTTCACGTTATTAGGCAAAACCAAGATGATCAGGAAAGAACAATTCTGTCACATATCCATGATATCTTTATTTACCACTCTTACTATTATTCTTATTACTATACTATGATTGCCAAGAGGTTGTTCCATATATGTCCACCTTCCTTTTATGAATTATTTTCCTATTCAAAAATAATAATGACAAGTTGAGAAAATCAATGATCATTTACAAATGAATCAACCAAAAAACTTTCTTTCTCAAGGAGCATTTAAAAGTATTTATATTTGGAAATAGAAAGTAGTAAAACATAAGTAATACTAATTTGTAGTGCTTTCATTGACCTATAAAAGTTATGATCCCTCCCATTCAAACTTCCCCTTTTTATTAAGGTTTTCACATATTTATCCTTAAAATAAATTAAATAAGATATTTATCCTTTCACATTTTACCCTAGCATATATGTTATGCCAAATATTAAGAATTTCCCTGTTTGCATTCATCCAAGAAAAATAAAAAATGATACATTAATTATAGAAATAAAACATTTTTGGTGTTTAAGAATATTTATACTAATTTTAAATTTCAGTATCTTTGGTCTAATATTTAAATGATTGTCAACTAACCAAGATAGATAACAAATAATACATTCAATATTGTGTTATATATATATATATATATATATATATATATATATATATATATATATATGTATATAATACAATAAAGAATGGATAAGTATGAAATAGGAGCACTAGTCAACACAAAAAATAAATTTAAAATTTGGTTATATTATAATACTTGTTAGGACCACCCATCATGTACATAGGGATTTATACATAACAAAATTAAAAGAAAATTAAAAAAAAAATGAAAACTTAATTGTGAATTCACCTAGAGAGATTCTCACCCCTAGCATTTAAATTGTTTGTTGGTCAATTATACAAGAAAATAATCAATTCATGTCCATATCAGTATGGCTAGTTGAGAGCATTCACAGCTAGCTGTAGTATTTCTGTATATATCTACATCAATGTCATACACACTATATAAGACATTATAAAATGCTGTCATACCAATAAAAAAGAGGTCCTAAATTATTCGAAACGAATGCGGGCACAGGTGCGGCTGAATCGTCCCTGAAAATGTTCCAGAGCGACGTCACCTACGAAACCTGCCAAGACACGTAGGGTCAGTGAAAGGCCACATCGCCCCTGAATGTTCTTCTCGTATATCTCGGGCGGATGAAATGGTTACTCTAAACCGAGATAAGGCTCCTGGAAAAGATAAACGAAACCATAATGGCGATGAAAGATGGTTAGTGGGGTTGGGAGTAAACACGAGCCCGTGGCAAGTTGCGCTTTGTGCTGCTGCTTCTTCGTCGCCGTCTCGATCGGCGGGCCTTCGCCTCTCCTCTAATCGCCTCTTCCTTCCTCACTCCGCCACGGATCCCTTTGGCCTCCTCTCCTCCCCCTTCGTCTTCTCCTTCTCCGTCTCCATGGATTATTCCATTGCGGGGAAGCGGAGTTCCTCGCCTGCCCCTCCTATCGCCCACGCCGCCTAGGGTTCAAGTGATCGACGCAATTTTCCGACACCGCTGATCCGGAACGGCTTCATGGAAGGTAGTCGCGGTGTCTTTTGAAGGGGAAGGGGAAGGTGAAGTGAAGTGGGGAATAGTCGGGGGAAGAATCATGATCTCGCCGGGGCTTAACTTGGTGATGACGGTGATCGGATTCGCGGTGAGCACCATGTTCATAGTGTTCGTTTGCACCCGTCTCATCTGCGCTAGAATTCACCTCAGGAACTCCAGAATGGCTCTCCCTGCTGCTGCGGCCGCCGCCAGATCCGACCTCGGCATGGTAAGTTCGTGTACTGTTTGTTTCCTTGTGTCACCCTTCTCCTTTTTTCTGCTCCGTAAGCCGAGAAATCCGTGTACTTGGTGTTTTTGAGGCATTGTTTCGAGTCGTGTAGTTGGTAATAACTTGTGTTACTTTTGGCTCTGTGGATAAAGGGAGAGTCTTACCTGTACCAGAAACAATACATGTCCTTTCAAAGTACTTCGTTGTGAAGGAGTAGGCTTTGTTCAACGTTCAAACATTATCCAGAATTGATTTATCTCAAGACATATATAAGTTTGAAACAGGGAAAAAAGAATTCTTGTATTTGGTTTTTTTGGTATACTTGGGTCCATACCGATGTTCATGATGACGATTGGGCAGTCTTGGCTTACTGGAAATATTGTTTTCCTCTCTTTAATTTTACTGCAGTTTGTAGAGTTTGATTTTTCTACTTCTTATATGTACGTGTCATTTTGTTCTTTTGATCATTTCTTCGCTCTTTTGGACTGTCTGGACACGCAAAATTAACTGTATTAGAGTTTTTGAAGCATTGGATTGCCCTGGAAAAGATTAATTTGTATAGCCTTTGGGTTTTGATGAATGATACTCGTTGGCTCTGCAAATGGCCACTTTTTTCATTACTTCCTTTTTTGTTCCTTGAACAGCTTGAACGTGGGATCCATGGGTTGGAACCAGTTGTGGTCGCTAGCTTTCCAACAAAGAAATTTGGTGATCAGTTGATTTCATCCGGACGAGAAACACAGTAAGTTTCTTATTTTTCTTTATATTTATCTTTTGATCTCTGCTTTTGTGATTTTCTTATTGTTTTCTCCTTGAGTCTGTTCTTCGTTGGTGTTGTTCCTTCACTGCGGGTTACTGGTTTTCCAACTTAATTATGCCGCTTCATTTATATGCCATAATTGGTGAATATATGTGGTTTGAATTTGATTGTCATGGTACTGGTAAGTCAAACACTGAATCTCAAATTTCAAACTGCGTATTATATTCTAAACACCTCTTCATTGTAGTTTATTAAGCAACATTTTATTTTCATGTGAAACTCAAAGTTAAAGGAGAAAGATGGTTTTGACTGACATAACTGGAGTTGAATGTTGCCGTGTGTTCTTTTATCCTGACTGGTTAGGATGCTAGTTTTTAGAGATCACAACACCTTATATGTTTTCTTTCCTAGCACACATCTTTGTGTTATTTGTTCAAGATAGAAGATAGTTGCAAGGAAACCGTTAGCTGATTAACCAATTAGATAGATACTTTTAGTCCTACAAATTATGCTTCAAAATTTATTCAATTTTAATCTTTGTTTGGGACATATAAAGTTGCTTTTTAGTGCTTTCAAAATCTAACTTGAAGCCTTTTCTATTCTAATTTTTTTTGCTGGAGTTTGAGGTCTTATTTTAGTCTCTTTGACAAATACATGAACCAAAATATCCAGTTGCTTTCTTCTCAATCAAGTCTCCAACAACATTAGCATATTAAACTATCCACTCAATGTATCTCCATTTTAACATTTTTCTATATGCTGACTTGTTCATAACTTTCACTATCAGTAGATTCTGCTGCTACATAGTTATTTGATCTGCTGAAGAGTTTTTTGAGGCATTCATAGCTCTCTCATCTGCTCCATACAGATGTCACTTATTTATAGTAATCCACTGAAGCAAATATAGAAACCTTAGCAAAAGTTGAATATGGTCCATTTCCTTTTAAAAGGCAAGAGACGCCCCTTTTTGCTAGTTTCCTACCAAGAATGGGGATGTCAGTCTCGAAAATCTGAGAGTTCTATCTCATTTATAACACTTTCATAATAGCTTATGAGTCGTGGAATTTCTTAACATATGTTCAATTGTCAGTTATATTTTCTAATCCTCCAAAGTATAAACTTGTCAGAACTTGAAGAATTTTCCTGAGCTGTGTGATATTGCACTGGTGACAGGTCCAATAATGTGGATAAGTAGAATTAGAGGATCTAGACGTCTTGAAATAAATCGTCTTTGATTTAGTATTGTAGTAACTGGTTAATAACTGTTCCAAAAGTATTCAAGGACATTAATGCAAGGCATGTTCTTTTCTGAATATGATGTTTCAGCGATGAATGAACTGATCTAAGTATTATGATGTGGTTATATGTTCTTCAGAAATGCCAATTTTTAGTTCAGCGAAAATGGAAAAGCATGACAAAGCAAAATTGACAATCCCTTAAACAAACACAAAGCTTGTAAAGGATTCTTTAGTTTTAGTTTGTGAGCATTCCAAATTGGTGTGAAGTTGGCGTTATTATTTTTACTCCAAACTGCATCATACTTTAATCAATATTATAGCTGAACTCGTTGTGGTTTCACTTTGTGCTCTTTGGCTGTAACTCATGACCTTCCACCAAGTTACTTTCTCTGAGATCTCCTTCCCTTTGTTGATTTTTCAGTGTGAAATGTTTATCGCCTTTGCTGAATCATTTGTTTTCTGTATGATATGTTTGCATATTCCAAATTATGATTATCTCAAAACTATATCAGAGCATCCATCTCTGACTAGATGAACCATCTTGCTGCTTTTGGTTAGGTGCACAGTTTGTCTCGCGGAATACCAAGAGAAGGATGTTCTGCGCATTCTTCCATTTTGTGGGCATACATTCCATGTCACTTGCATAGACATATGGCTGAAACAACATTCAACATGTCCTGTATGTAGAATTTCATTGCGAGATTCTCCTGATCGGAAGCGTGCTCTGCAACCTCTCAACAGTCCAGCCATCAGAGTCTTCTCTTCCCCAGAGACTTTTGTTTCAGATCCATGCCAGGATCAGTTTGCACAGGTGGACTATTCTTCAAGGGTGGCAGAAAACGCATGCCCATCGCCTCAGGGAGACCAGCTGACGTCATTGCCGTCAGGATCCACATGACAATTTCTTCTTGCTTTCAACTGTGTTCCATATAAAGTGAAAAGAAAGTATCTGAAGAGTCCATCAAATTGTTTGCGACTCAAATAACAGGAAATAGGACATGCCTGAAATTGATCTCCATGCCAGTTAAATAGGGATTGAAGGGGTCCAGGAGCTAACACCTTATTCATCCAACTGTTTGCAATAAGCTGACTGCTGCTTCTCATTTAGAAGATCGTGGATAAATCTGTATAATGGGTGATTTTAGTATTCTGTCATGGAATCAGGAGTTAATGATTTCTAGTAAAACTGTTCAACCTTTCCTTAATGAAGAGTTTGTCTTTTACCTGTACAGAAACCTTTCCACTGTCACATCCAAGAATCCACCCAGCAACAATTGTGGGCCAATGTGGTGGACATTGTTTCTTCACTGGATTTGCATGATTTTGCTATCAACAACCAGTGTTTTCACCATCTAATTTTGTTGACATCTTTAATGTTTATTATTATACGAGCTTTGGAACCTTCATTTTCTTTGCCAATGGATCTGGTACATCATCATGATACCCTTTACCTTTGCATTCTAGATTTACCAAGATTACTACCATAGTGATTGCAGATGGTGAAGATTGCAGCATATTCAACTCATATCTGCCGATAGATGCTTGTGGGGTACGATTCCATCTTCCTCATAGATCTGCCCACTGGAAAGCCATGCATAATGGCCACCGGATAGGCAGTCATTGTTTTATCCCCAAACATGTCTACCCATCGGGGGATCATGCGTGTGTATGTGGTCGTACAGACAGCTTCTCAGCATCAACCTCAATTATCTGGTGACTGAAGGATGATCATGTGACGATGGTACCACTCGATATCACTTTTAGTTTGGAAAAGGGCTTGCTCAAGTCCAGCCAACGCAAGTTGTCCCCTTGCATCTCTCTCCTTCTCCAAGATCTCATAACAGGGAGGGGGTTAATTCTTATAGTTTTGATTCTTTTTCTTGAAATCAGAACAGGTGATTACAGTCCTCTTGTCAACACCCATGAATTGATGTACATCGAGAGCATTCGATTGTCCAGTTACTCATATGTATGAGATTAAAACATGATAAGAATAATGTCATTATATGTCGAGTTTGATTCACTATATCTAGTGATGTAGATCTCATCATAGTGTCTGTCAGTCGAGGTTTAGAAAAATTAACAGCAGTCGAGTACAGGAAAAGAAAATAGGTGGAATCATAGTGGGTCGATCGATCATAATGAATAGAGAAAGAGGTCATGCCATTGGAATCTAAGATCTGGAATTCAAGTGCAGATTCATTGTGACTGTTCCAAGGTTATCATCGACAGTTGACGCAAGCAATCCTCAGTTTTCGATTATTATCAATGACACTACGACGCCACCTTGAAACGTGCACCTAATCTATGCGAAAAGCCATGTGAATTATTAGTATTATATTGGCAACATGGAGCATGGTTTTCGATTATATTTATACGTCCTACATGGCTCGTGATGCTTGTACTCGAACGAACGATTCCCACGCTGTTCGATTGTTCTCTGCAGAGAATCCAGAATTGGTTTCAGATCTTTGAGTTTTGTCTTAGCTCTTTGCTCACCTGACTTAGAATTGAACGATAGCATCACCCCAATCCAAAACACTTCGAGCTTCCTCTCGCTTTGCCTTCGTAATCATTTGTGCTCGTATATTTTCGCTCAGCTCAGTTGCTGCAGGATTAATGTCAGCATCATACAATTCATGAAATATTTAGAAAGCAGATTCTGATCCTCTTGATCGACCACTGTCGCATACTCATCTCGAAAGAAGTGCAGAAAATATTTAGAAAGGAGATTCCACATGTTCATCACTGACCTTCTCAGACACTTTCCATGGTTCCATCTGAAGCGGAAGATTTGAGTCAGGACTATGCAAAGTGGTACCAAAATGAAAGCTATAGGAGCCCTTTTGGTCACTTAGATTTCGATTAGTACATAATTATTAACTCAGAGTTAATCATTTTGATTTAATAGTTCAACTTTAACAAATTAATGAGTTGGTTATCCAATTAGATCAGAACATAATTTTGTCGTTGAGGTATGATAAGATATTCGAATAGAAAAAAGGAATCGATATGTGTATGATTTTGAGCTATATTTGGATCTTAACGAAGATGTCAAGTATTAAGTAGTAAATATATTATTATGAACTTAAACTTAGATATTTTAAACTAATGATTTACTAAAAAATAATAATAAATCGATTATCTCATCAAAGTGCATGTTTGGTACACTAATTACTCCAAACATACAGTGAATTTGGGAACATTTTGTTTTCAGCCTTTTGCATATATAAACCAACAAAAGCAATTAAGAAGCTATGCAATACCTGAAACTTGAATAAGATGCATATATATGTGTGTATTTCTTTTGTTGACATCAGTTTGCTCATCTTTCAGTGATAGCACTATAATGAACAGATTGTTTCAGTGTCTCCAAATCTCCTTCAGAGAATATTTTTCACATAGTAAGAATGTTATGCAGGAAAATAGTATTCATGCATAGGGATTTTTAACCTCAGATGAAACATTTGGTCTAAAGTGAGACTTCAAAAGCTTGTCAAGACCATCCAAATTAGCTGCTCTTTTAGTCCAAGAACAAGCCAAAAATCTATGAAAATATTTAGCAGATACAGTGTCCATTTTGCCAAGGAGAGAGAGAGAGAGAGAGAGAGAGAGAGAGGCAGCAGATGTCCTCTGAGAGAGAAGAATAGATCAACCAACTAGCATCACCAGATGCATGTAAGATACCAATGGCAAGACTAAACATATCAGCTCTGAAAAAGGACATTTTTTCCTGATGTGAAATAACATCAGAAAAAGGACATTCTTTTATCCTCCTCTTCTTGCTGCAACAGCTCAAAAAAAGGCCAGTATCTGCTCATGGTTGGACAGAGGTTGATTTAAAGGGACACAAGACACATCCCTTAATCCTCCTTTTGTTGCTGCATCAGTGAACTGCTTTTCTTGATGTGAAATCATTCCTTGTGGACTATGCATATTTCATGTTCTTGGAGTAGGTGTAAATCCATGAAGTAGAAGTTCTCAAAGCCACCCAACTCTTCTCTACTTCTCATTCAAACCAATGGCAAAGAATAATTAGGTCATCAACATGATAAGAAACTCATCATGTAGTCGAATCTGCTTTCCAATTGGTGCTTGTCTCTGTAGTCACATATCGACTATGACTCCACTGAGCCCACCATGTGAGTTCTCGAGATGGACTAAATGTGTTCTCGTCTCAGAAAAGATGCCACAGGTGTGATGCTTACAAGGTGGGGTTAAACTACAAAATTACATTTCACTGCAGAAAAGAAACAAAGGGAAACTTTGATGAACTGATGATGATACCAATAATATGCTTCGGTGGTACATTCATGGATGAAAAGGATGATATAGGGGAGTGAATTGTCTCTATACATGCTGATGAACTGATGAGATTATACTCCTCGAAAGGAGTAGCCTTACAATCAACTCCGATCTACCATTTCAAACTTTCTGCAGCTCAGATCAATAAGAACAATCTCTTTTGCTAACCATTGTAAGCAATTCAGTGACTGCTAGAATTACAAACACAGCAGAAAGAAGAAACAAGAGGAGGCCAAAAGGATGAACGGCTAGCAACAAGCCATGCACGCCAAGTAGCAGAGATCACTGGCTCTTGAAAGCTTGAATCAACAGGGAGAACCCAGGTGTTGCCTGCTGCTGCTCCCTTTGCAGCATCTCGTCCTCCAGCCACAGCCTGCTCTCCGACGTGCTCCTCGTCCGGAACATGAACGCGGCGCAGCCGGAGGAGCTGCCGAACCACCAGTCGTGCACGTCCCACATCAAGTCCACCGGCGACCCGTCGATGAAGATGGTCTGGTTCCCTCGGAAGTTCCACCTGAGGCTCCTCACCTGCACCACCAGTTTCTTGTCGACCGATACCGACAGCTCCGAGGCCTTGGTGTCGCACCTGTCTCCCTTGCACCTGACGGTGATCTCGTGGTCGATCCCACCGTCGCAGAACCGAGCTCTCGTGGAGTGATGTGTTTGGCCGACGACTTGCTCTTTCCTACTGATCATAGAGAACTCCGCAACCGGCAGTGAATCCTCGATATTTCTGATGTAGTCTCTGCTCATATCTCCGAGCAAGAGCGCGAACTCCGAGTTCACGACGATCACGACGTAGAAGCCGTCGATGGGCTCAGGACCCGATCCGTATTTGGCCGAAGCGATGTCCCAGTGGAGCCCAACGGCGTAGCTTCCGGAGACATACGATCGGCTGCCCTTCTTCTTCCCCAGCAACGGGCAATTCATGGCGTCCGGCTCCGACCGGTGGATCGATGGGTTGTCGTCGATGCCAACGGAGAGCACCGGGCCGACGTTCCCCTTGGACCAGGTAACTTTGACGAGGAGCTCCCTTGGCGTGGAGAGCTTCGTCCGGTAGAGGCAGGTCACGGCACCGAGAGCCGAGGTGGTATTATCCACCACCGACGAGTTGCAGCTGCTGCTGCTGCTGCTGCTTCCCGAACAAGAGCTGTTGGAAACCTTAACTGCGTGCTCGTTGAAACACGAGGCGAAGTCCTTCATGGCTGGAAGAAGGAAGAGATGACTCGAGAAGAGGTGGCCTTTGTTGGTTCTGCTGTTCATCAGTGTTGTCATGCCGGTCCTTACAACCCAGAGAACCAGAAAAGAAGGGGGAGTTGAATCTGTTGCGTGGAGAGCGTCACAAGAAAGGGAGGAATAAGGGTTGCCGGGGTCAGATATCTCCGCTTGGCTTTCATTGCCAGGTCAGTGAGAATCCAAAGAAAGAATGAGTTGAGCAGATCCAAAGTCCTTTTCTCACAGTAACCTCATTTTTTTCGGAAAGGTGGGAGAGAAACATACTCTGTTTGGAGGGAGAAAACGCATTGGATAATGTGAGCCGTAGGAGAGGGTGAGACGAAAGGATCAGAAACAAACAGAATGCGCCACCAACCCAAACTTCATCACACAGGGCGAGACAAAGCGGAGGGAGGGAAATCAGGTGTGGTACCGACTGAAACCTTGGAAACAGCATCGAATGATGATTTGCTGGGTTCTGCCAGGAATCTGATTCGCCATATAGCTCGCGAGAGAGAGTGGATTTGCAAGAACTCTGTTCTCCTGCCAGAGTTCCCTGTTCATTGCGGTCGTCATCACAGCATTTAATATGAAAACAGCGTGTGCCTGCATGTGAGGATAAGATTTACATGGAGTCAAGTCTGGCGGATGTCCAAGTCGTTCTGAGGATGACAGTTCTACTGCTGCACTTACGGGCACGCTTACTTTCTCCAGTGGCCACGAGGCCTTCTCTCTTCTTCCTGTTGGAGCCGGTGGTTCACATGAGAATGCAGCTGGAGACTCGATGGGACCAAATTAAGTGGAGGAATACGAAGGCAAGACAAGATTTTGATGGCAATAAGCATGGCTTAACGTCTTCCGTGGGGACAAAAAAAAGGGGATCACAGGTGAACAGTTCGTGGTAACTCACGACAAGTGCGGCCTCACCTGTCTCCTTCGGCCGGGGGTTGAGGTGTGTGGGAGACGACGACACCGACTGCCTCACCTGTGTGGATCGAGACACGGTTCAGGGGAACGGAGCGATAGGGTCATGGGCGCAGTGGGGTCGATGCCGTAGGGCGAAATGAGACGCCGCTCCCATTCCCTGGATCCTAACATGACCGAGATATGTGAGCCTCGCCATGGGAAGGAAGTGCAAGATCTCACGCCTTTGACCACCTCGGTACTCAAAAATCGTGTTTACCGGAGGGAAAATTCGACTGTAATATCATCATCATCATCATCATCATCATCATCAACCGTCAATTCTGACAATGCATAAGGCTTCCCTTAACATATAAAATCCGAAAAGACAAAAGATTGTTAGTCACATAATTATTCAAATTAATTAATCACGAAAAAAAATGGAGAAAGTTATTTCAGAGACAAGAAGATTTGTTCAACAAAAAATGGGTCAGTCAGAATCAATGAACAAATGGCAGTTTGCTGCCTTCTACTGGTCCCTTTCTCACACTAGTCATCCTCATCCTTCATTGCCATCCTCTTCCTATGTGAATGCTAGGAAGGGAGTTTCTTCCTCCTGTTTTAGTGACAATGTTAGTCGATCTCAATGTCAACTGGCAGACCATTTCCCTGCTGAATCTTCAAGTAGATATATAAACTTGATCTCAACCACAAGAAAATTGCCAAATTCTATCCTCCCACGCATCTTTCAGGTCAGAGGTTGTGTAATTGCAACCTAAAACCAGTAGTGAGGAAGGCAGATTTAGGTACTACCACACCAATCCTTTTCTACTCTCATTATTGTAGGGAATGGGACCATGGTGGCTATCCTTAATTCCACTTTGTCTTGTCTAAGCCATGGACAAATAGACATATTCCTATGGCATGGTTTAGACTTTCAATTTTAGCACAATACTTCTGTTGATGTACAATTCCATGCATTTAATTGGTGAGCCAGAACCAATGTGACATGTCTCCATCAATTACATGTGCAACCCAGCATGTCATAAGAAAACTATTGTATGAGGATATTGTAAGCAGCAAACATGAACTGCAATTGAAGTCTTCACATGATTCAGGTCCATCAGTCTTCACATGTCCATTCAACAACATTATTCAAATTACACAGCTTCAGAAGCCAAATCTCAAACTAGTTGGAGAAGGTGAATCATTAAAATGACAAGTTGCTGAGCAAATCCATTTTGTATTCAATTATTTCTGAATGCATGGGCTGGTGACTCTGAGAGAGAGAGAGAGAGAGAGAGAGAGAGACAGAGCATGCTGCTCCCACAGCCAAGCTCAGATAGAGAGAGAATTGCATGAGCCAACATCGTTATATCACATCAATTTCCAATTTTACTACTACTAGTCTAAAGTCAATGCAATGATTTCAGTGGATGTAAAGATATGGAAATTGTGTTTCCATATTACTAACAGTTATTGATCCATTTAGATCAATAACTTGGGAAAGACTAATGAAGGGGCTACTCATAGAAAAAGCCAAGGGTGAAAAAAGCCCCTAAGAGTTTGCTTTAAGATTTTTTTTGCATTTCTTTAAACCTTTACTGTAAGCTCTGCTGAAATTTTATGAAGGCTAACATATACAAGATTTTGAATGTTCAAGTTAAAATTCCTGCAACAAGAACTCAAATAATAACTGGCATGGACAGATAAGTTATAAAGTTATAAACGTAAAAGACTAGTTAACATCCTACAAGGGATATCATATAAGTATAAACCATAACAAGATTTAGAAAGAACATAAGACTCGCAATAAACACTTGGAATAGTGATTCATTTTTTTGTTTCTAAAGCTGATCATGCAGATCAGATAATGTTAGATTTGCTTACAGACCAAATAAATTGGAAACAATGTTGACCGAGAAAAGTGCTTCACGTTTGATTGTTCATTTGTTCTGTTATTCTTAGTAATCGTATTCAAATTTTGATGTTGTTTCTATTGATCTGTGCATTAAAAAATGCTCTTTAATGAATAAAAAAAGTCTTTCTCTGACTATGCTTTGAGTTGGCTCAAAAACTGATATACCCAAGTCCACATTCTTCTTTTTTATTGGGAGATATAATTCAAGAAAACTAACACTTGAGCTACAACATATAAGATAGTATTAAATGCAGTGGGGCTTCTAAAAGCTACAGCAGGTTTTGGCCACATTGCAAATTTATGATCTTTCCTCGAAGATGTACAAGGTTGATTTCAGACTTTTTTTTTTCCTTTGCTGGACTATATTTACAGCGATTGTGCTTGTCAGTGTCAGAAAAAAGGAATTAAGATGAAAATTAAATGACTGCTTCATTTTTGCAAAAAGGCTAACAACTAACATCTAAGGTGACATTTTGTTTTATGATGGCAGTGTGCATGCTTGTCGGTGAATCCCATAAAGAATGAAGATCCATATGCTATAACCAGCATAGCAAAAGATTATAATTTCACTATCATAAGGGATCGATGGTGGAACAACAAACCTGTCAACTTTTCTGGAAGATTTGCTAAGACAACCTTGTTAGGAGCCCACTATGATAGTTGGTAGGTCCTACCTTGAAGCATGCCACAGATTTCTCAATTTGATGGTCAGCACAACTGCTTCAGCCTTCAGGTGATAGATCTTCCTGGTTAGTTCCCGTTAGCTGACATGATGACCTACTCTTTTCTTGCTTCTGCTGCAGCAATCTTCTTGTTCCTGGGTGCTTTACTCGCTGGGAAGTGGAATCTTGCATAGAGGGGCTTTGGTGCTCTTGTTCTTTGATCAAATCCTCTCACACACACAAATCCTGCAAGATATTATTTTTTCCAGGAAAGGACTTTTTATGAGAACCAGAAAACAACTATCACTATATTCTTCCTGGCAGGAAGAAAGATTTCAAGAAAGGAAAATAATAAAACAATCAGAACGAGAGAGATTCAAGGATGTAGTATACAGCTTTTTACATCAAAATAGAAAGACAACCTGGCTCTGGTTTCAGTAAAGAAATTTTAAGCAGTGAAAATATTTCCTCACATGAAAATTGAATAACAACAATAAATTCCTTGTGAAAATCACAATCAGAGGAACGTACAGTTTGAAATCATTCATAGTCAGCATCATCAAACAATGTTATTCACAATGTAGTAAATTGTTAGATAGCAAGAAAAAAAGATTAGCTCATCGCATACCTCTCCAAAAGCATTGTTGTATTTCTTGAGTTGTTAGACCTAACAATTGCAGATAGTTAGGTGTTAGCAACTACTTTAGTGATAACATGTTCAGAATTCTATAGAATGTAGAATGAGTCGACCCTGCACCCTTAAATATCGTTGGTACTGAGGTGCCAAAATAAACTGTCCTCCTTGGCAAGTTCCATATCCACTCCCTAGGAACATCAATTGGGTTACAACTGGTATCATGATCAGCAAATACCTGAATTAGATAAACGTTATTAGTCTCTATAGCCAAAAGAAGACAAATACCATAAAGGATAATTGAATAAAAATCTATAGAAGTCATCAGCACCTGTACCAATATAATGATATACTTACCTCGTTAACTTGAAAATAGGTGCCGTTAAGTGGAAAGCTTCCTCTCATTGCTGTTCGACATGGAATCTGCTTTTAGTAATATTTCAAGCAAGATTAGGTTCCCGATGTTCTTTATAAATAAATTTCATTGCATATTCTTATTTTCTTTCACTTTGATAATTGATAAATTTTATTTTTGATATTTTATATTTCATCAAAAGAAATGATCGAGAGGAAGAGGTAAACATTACCAAAATAGTCCCCCTAACTGTTTGTGCCTCTGCTTCTCGTATGCTATTGCAAGCAAAACAAGTTTTCCTGTCACATAACTTGCCCATTTCTTGGGAGTTGCAGAATGCCTCTGGTGGTTCAGTTGATTGTGCCGTCTCACCTGATTAATGTTCCATGGAATTTTCGGTAAGATTTTAAACATTCTCCAAATCACAAATATTACCCAGCAAAGCTTCTTGCCTGGGCTCCATATAGCCAGGAGATACGATGATGGATCGTCAGGTTCTCTTTGATACAACTATTAATATTAGAAAAAAGAATCAATAATGATCATTCTTTAAAAATAAAATTATTGTTTGATAAGGTAACTCACTCCTTCCAACAAAGGGTGTGAATCTGGAAGTTCATATCTGTAATGAATAAATTAATGAGTTAGCCCATGTTAACAACAAACAAGGGAGAACTTTGATGACCAATTTTTAACACATTATTACCAGAAAAAAAGATCCTGTCATGATTAACTTTCAGATGAGACATTTATAAGAAAACAGGATAGCAGGTACATACACATGGTGCTCTGTTCGTAGGCGGCTGACATTCTTGAGCTTTGGCATCGGAATAGAAGCGGCTTCTGGATTTCTTACCATTAAAGCTTTTGATATATCACCACCATTAGCTTTCAAATATTGTCCTTGCATGTAATACTGTAGGTTTTGTGTGAACTCTTCAAAATTTAGCTTAATTTCAGGAATTTCATCAGGATTTTCATAAATGATATCTTCAATTGCACTTTCTTCTGTTGTTATTTCTTCAGCTTCAGGCGTTGATGGTTCTTCAACAACAGGCTCACAACTACTGTAGCAATTTATTTCCTTTGGGTTTCTATTGACCTCAAATTGAGGTAGCTGCAGCATTTGCAAATCTGTTGTACAATTGATTTCTGAGGCAAGAGGCATCGTTGAAATCACTAAATTTTTCTCCTCTGGTCCTGGAAGTGCTAATCTTGCGCTGCATCATTGAGTGGTGCATATCCAATAATCATATATCCAGCAATGATATATACTGTACAAGTACTTTCTGTTTCAACATCATGTACACAAGCTAAAAGTGTGATGGCAATAGAGTTCAAGTTAAAGATTACTTAGATATTAGATTTTTATTTGATTGAAGGAAGCCAATGCTAAAAAAAATGTAGATGCTACTGTTCATATTATTTTCACATGAACTGATAAAATGAAAGATTAAAGGTTTCAATTACTTTTATATCCAGGTGAGTAAAAATTAAATGAATATTGATCAAATTGGAAAAACTGTTTTGCTTTGGCTACTAGTGTCCTACTTTAGGTTGATATTGTCAAAGCACTCACACAAAAGTTTAATTTGTTCCATAATGATTTATATGCACCCAATACGTAGTGATACATCATCTTCACAAATTTAAACCCCACATAGAATATATCATGCATTGGCAGGAACCTCAAACTGTACCCTTTTTCGAGAGTGTATATATATATATATATATATACACACACATACATATACATAAGTATAGTAATAAACCTGGCAAATGCACTTGCAAAATGTTTGCACTCTGCCCTCATTGGACAAGCGTTGCAGTTTGGCTTGCTTTTTGTACAAAAAACCTGCATAGAACTCATTATATGTAAACAATTAAAATAATTAAGTATGCATATTTTATCAACACATGTTCTGGTTAGGGATACCTTTCCGAATGTAATCATTTGATAGTGTAGCTCATACCTACAAAAAGTAATAATAATTACAAACAAAGAAATTTTCTAAATCATTATCTGGTGCAAATGTCTTTTATAAGTAACATTTTCAATGACAAAATTCACAGAAGGATTCTAAAACTTACAAAGTTCGCTGGTCAAGCTTACATAGGCGAGGCCAAAGGTACTTCTGAATGGTCTCCAACATGGGATATCTTTGAAACAATGAAGAAAAAATAAAGTTATTTCTGTTCATTTAAACACTTACACCTTTCCTTAATCATCATCATCGTTAACAAGATACTTACAGCTCTAATAAATGCAACTGTAGCGACTCAGGCAAGGGTTGTAGTGGAACCCATCCCAGTCTCACACATATTCGGCCAACATTTGTGTCAACCTTTGTTGATCATATAGGAAACTGATGCCATGATATGACCTAAAATTGATTAATTCTTTAGAGAAGTACATTAAGAGAGTAAACTTACTGGGAAGGCCAGATGCTGGAGAGTTAAAAGGCGCACACATTCAACACTTTTAAGTCCCAGTCCTCGTATGCTCAGGAGGTAGTCCCTGTAAATAGTAAAAGTTACAATCTGTGTGACTTTTTTAGCACAATAAATATGCTAATGACTGAATTAAATCAGATCCTTAATAATGACTATTCTATTTATACAAACATCATTTATCTTCATTTTACTTTGCTGTATTCTGACTATGAAAGTTGATAATCTCCTTCAAAGTGTTAAAATTTGAGAAATTATTCAAATTTCCATTGCATTGACTCCAAAAATTTAGATAGGACTATAATAAAAATAATCACAAGCAAGAAGTTGCCACTACATTTCCTTTGGAGCAATTTCATTCATGTCCACATTGCACTAGAAAGACACACACACACACACATGCATACATACATACATACATACATACATACATATAAAACTTTTCCACTACCTGAAATTTTATGAATTAACGAAAAGTACATACAAAACTTTTCCACCTTTTCGTCTGGAATTTAAAATGTTACCGACAGGATTGATATATGTGAATGTTCCTCACTATCATGAGTCATTCTGAGTATAGCAGACAAATATTGGAAATGCTAATCTTACTTTGCTTGGTCCGGTTCAATTTCCTTTAACCATTCAAGGTCAATGCTACCATGATCTTTCACCAGTCTATTGAGAAAATCCTGCAAATAGAAATAAAAAAGTGGATAGCCACTACCTGAAATGTCCAAGTATATGGAAAGTGTTTAATCTGATCTCAATATGATTGCAGATAGTTTAAAGTGCAGCAGAATGTGTAAAAACATTGAATATGATTCACCTAAAAACTGAGCAGAGAAAAGCAATCACACAGTTACTTGATAGATTCACATTCATATATCTAAAAGCTTGATTTATTGAACCTTTTTTATATCATAAAAAAAAATATTCTGATATTGAAAATCTATGTAAATAAAGATTTTGATTGCTATTGAATCAGGAGTTCTCCAAACACCTCTGACTGCATCTACTTTGTCAATCTTAAATAGATAAAAGAACAATATATCTACCATGTAGATCACGAGGAGTATAAATATGATGCATATTTTCCATCAAAGTGTTATCTATATATCACATACTTAATGCCCAGGAACTGCATGGAACAGCACAAGGCATTTACAAAATCTATACACCAACTTAGAATAATTGAGGGATTAAATTAAAAAAAGAATTGAGGCATAAAGTTTCGCTATCCACAGATTAAAGACTATTTTACCATACATCACTATTCTTTATCCTAAGTGAGGAAAAATCATACTACCGGAGCTACGGTTCAGTCAGCATACAGCAAGAGTGTTATTAACATAGGCAACACTTTTCCGATTTATTTTACCCAATTTCTGAAAACAAAGAAAAGAAATATCTTATCTTGAGGATGCTTAAACTATAAGTTAATCAACATTGTATTATTCATAAGTGTAATTAGATAAATTGTTGTAATGGTAGTCGTTCAGTGACACAATTCTGAACCAGGCTGCAGTGATTTGATAATTTATCTCAAGATTTTGCTTTCTCAAGAAGTAACCCAGATAGTGTCCTCCAAAATTATGAAAATATGATTTGCTTCAATGTACCTTGATCCGCGCTGCTAGCTTGTTGTTCATTCCTCGCTCTCTAATGGTTTCAGATATCTCATTTACCTCTGCACACCTTACTGCTTCCCAATCAAGTGAGTCCAATGTGTCCCTAGTTCTCTCTTTTCTGGTGCCATTTTGATGAATGTTTTTTCTCAGGATGTCCCAGTCATAGGCTCCCTTTCTTTCAGTATTATCTTTTATTTTTTTCTCTTTCAATTCAACTTTTGTTGTTTCATCTGAAACTATCTGCAAATTGCATGCCTCATCCTCTAAAATTGTTTTGACTTCATCAGATACTTCCAATTGATTTCTTTGTTTGTTATAAAAGTTCTGAATATTTTGCTGAGTAACAAAATTCTGCATTTGAGCTTGAATTATACCAGTGCATTCAGTCTGAAACTTTGCATTTTCTCTTTGCTGTATTTCGATTGTATCCTGATTTTTTACATGTGTGTACGTCTGTGTAATGGAGTTGCTTATTGAGGCCTCTTTTTCCTGTTTCTGAAAGTCACTATGACAAAAAAATTGCTTTCTAGTGCATGCTTCTGCTTCTGAGCTTGTAACTGGCTGCAAAAGACACTTGCTTATTGATGCAGAATCATCTTCAAGTTTATTTCTGGGAATGAATGCCAACTTCTGCTGAACAATAACTTCAGCTGTTGTGACTGCTGAAGAATCACCTGTAGAATCAAATATTTTGTCTCCATTTGCATTTATCATCAAAGAATAATTTAATCTGCATTCATGACTTGCTACAGTTGCACTCCCCATATCCACCAATTCAGATCTTGAGGATTTGTTGAAACAATAAGGCATAGCAGGAGAAGTTGACATGCCTAGGTTGCATGATGGATCTAAGAGTGATGTTTTCTTTTCTGAAACATTATCTGTACATTGGCAAATTCCATCTTGAAAATTTTCTGGTAGAATTTTCTCTGCCATCTGCAAAAGCTTTGTGAATGAACTCGAAGAACCTACACAGTTGGGCATACTTCCAGTCATTATATCTTCTACTTGGAAGTTTGAAAGCGAGTTTAATTCAATCTGGTCAGTTGTCAGAACTTGGTTTTCTGAGGGGTTTTGAGATGTAATGATATAGTTTCTTAATGAAGCCACATCATTCAATGCCCATCTATCTTCAGCTTTTGTTAAGCCTTTACTTCTCATCATTGCAACTGTGATATCTAAGCTGTTATTAGGTGATTTACAACCAACTACTGCTTCATGCATGTCAACACATTTTCTGGAACAGTCAGCACTGTCACCTCTAGTGTTGTAACCAAATGATTCATTACTGGTAGAGCTTTCATTTTCTCCCATTATCACGTGAGAATTTACGCAACATGACTCTTTGCTCAACATATGATCTTGCAATTTGCTGGAGTATTTGAGGGATGCAGTGCACCCTTCTTGAACTTCCGTACATGTGCGTCGCTTTTCCTCGTGAGGTTTTGCATTGTTTCTACTCGATTTTGAAGGAAATCTTGCAGCAAGTGCCATGAAGGCAGAGCTGTGAAAATTAATAAACTGTTAACAAGCAAAATCCAATGAGCAAGCTCAGCATACTGTCTAAATATTTCTGCATATTATCATTACAGAATAAATCAAATAGTTCATCATACCTTGAGAGATGATCTGAAACATTTTGTGTAAGAAAAACACCAACAACTGAGTCAACAACCGATCCTTTCCACTTGGAAAAACGCCTATCTCCTGCACAAACACATAAAAACAGAAAAGTGGATATTTAGTATGAAGTAGATTGCTTGGTTGAGACTTATGGGGCAGCAAGCTACAGACAGATACAAGAGCATTTCTTCTAGTTCTTGCCAGTCTATATTAAAAATGACCATGAATATATATATATATATATATATATATATATATATATATATATATATATATATATATATGGATGCTTTTTCATTCAAATTATTGTTTTATCTTTTACTTAGGGAACAGTTTCTCCCCTAACTAATTTTTATTATGGTATTACCAGCCTTCTTGGGTCTAGATGACTTGCACAACAAAAGTCTGAAGCAATTTTCAACAAGCCATCCAAATTTTCCAGAAGTGCATATTGATACTCCAGATGTCTAAAATGAATATTTCTATATACAGGAAAAAGATTCATCATATTTACAACATTTAAGAATTTTATTTATGTCTGAACTATAAGTTGACTAGAAATAAAATTTTCACCATGATGCTGACTAAATTTCATCACAATGAATTACTGATAACACCCTCAGACATTATCAGAAAGCATTAATACTTCAGAGGCCTGAATGGTTCCATAAGAAATGCCTCTGGTCCCCACAAGTACTGGCTATGTCTTGGAGTCATTTCTTGTGTCATATTCCTGGCCACAACATTTACCAAAAAGTAAATATGAAATGTTGACTCCCAACTTCTAACATAAATATGGTGAGACGGACTTGCATGGAAAGATGGTTCTGCTTTATGGCAATTGAATTGTTATCAGATGAAGGTATGATTAGTTGATTGTTGAACATCATGATTCCTAACTACTTGGACCATGATTAGGTTGGACTAATTTAATTAGTTGAAAATGTTACAGCAAAAATAAAAATAAATTGCATAATATATATATATATATATATATATATATAGGATACCCAATCGTTGAGAAACTTGTTGTATCAAGTAATTAATGGAAAAAGAAGCATTAACCTTGGACTAGATGCATCCGAGCAATGAATGAATCTACACGTCCATGGAAAACATTCCTTTCTTCTTCCCAATTCTTCTCCTTTTCACTATCATTTTCCACCACGCTATCATTACCTCCTGTTCCCATCAAAAGATTCCATACTCTAAATGTTTCTGCATCCAGATCAACCTTGGGGCGACGGCGTCGTTTCTTGGCAAGCTCAAATTCTCCCTTATATGGAACTATTACACCACCTCCATCATAAGGAACAATAGCATTTTTAGCTTTTTCCCTAGTATCCTCGTGGATCTCATCTAAAGCTATATGTCTAAGCTTTTCAATTATATCATCCAGAGGATCTCCAAATGGTTCTAATGCTCCTGACATTAAGTTGTAAGCAACTGAATTATGAAAACTGCTGCCATTTTGACATTGATAACTAATATTGGTATGAGAAATATTCTCATTGCAATCTCCTGGAATTAATACTCTAAAATCAGGAATCTTCTGTACTAGAGAATAGTCAAAATTACATGAACCTATCTTTTGTCCTTGCAGACCTACTTGGTCAGTACTCAAGGACTGGGTATTGGCCACCGTAGCTTCTTCCTTCTTTGCGTGCCTTTTTGGTTTTATCTCATTGCTGGTGCTTATAACATGGGCATCCTTGGAATTTTCAGTCTTAAAAATCTCATCTTTCTGACAATCATTTCCTCTATGTGGCTTCATTGGACTCGATACTTGGTAAATGCCTGTATGAGTGCAATCAGATTGCTTCAGAGGAGTTGTACAGATGGCATCAATAATGGAACATACAGAGTCTAATTCATGGCTCTGAACTTTTACATCTAATCTCTGTTTTTCTATTTTATCAAATGCTAATATATGTTCCAAAGTTTGCTGTTCCTCGAGGGCCATTGGAGTATTATCCACCACTCTGTGGTTTGCTCTCCAAGTGCTGACGTGCCTGGACTCCCCTTCTGAAGTATCTGATGTAAACCCATCCTGCTTGTTTCCTGTTCTCTTCTTCTTGGACCTTGTAGGTAAGAATAGGTCATGGTCGCTCATTCTATGGCTTTCACTTAGTTGGCTGAACCCACCAACGGTATGCATGAATTCCCTGTAATCCCAAATTGGAACATCTTGGACAACATTATTATCTCTTTTTCTCCCTTTTAGTACCATAATTGAGCCACTGAGATCAATTGTCATTCCACTCCCTGGGTTCTCTATCATTGCTTGAGATTGCAGATCAGGCTGCATGGTGGAATGAAGACATGAATCAAGAGTTTGAGATTGCGCACAATGCTTGAATGCTATGGCTGTTCCTGGACAAGCATCTCTTGCTCCCATTGATTCCGAATCAAAGTTCAGACGTCGTCTGACTGATTTTCCCCTGTTTGTACCATCAAGCACAACATTATCCACTAATATGCTGGATGAGGCATCAGACGAACTTAGTACAATTTTTTTACGCACATACTTCCTCTTACCAGTTGAACCTTCTTCTTTCATCTTTGCCACCTCAGGTGTCACAAGCTTAGGAGTTCTTGGTTTTGGTGTTCGGGTTGGCTTGCCTTCTTTGATGACCTTGGGCCTGTGCTTTTTCCTTTTGGGTTTCTGCTGTGGGGTTCTATTGAAATCTACACCTTGAATTTCTAGGTTGTGCTTCTCAATATTCAGTGGCTGAGCATCTTGCTCTGTAACAACAACTGCTCTCACTTCATTTTGCACTTGTTCAGAGGGCATGACTTGATATGGCAGGGCAAACTCTGATGACGATGGTATTATCAAGTCTGAAGAAGTCAATACTACATGCTCAGAAGATGATGGCACGGTGAGGTTCAAGAAGCTTGGATACACCTTCTTCACTACTGGAGGTTGCCATTTCTCTGACTCGTTCTCCAATGTGTTTCCTCCTGTAACTCTTTCCTGTACAAAACCGGTCACTTCTTGGTGAAGACATTCTTGTAAGAACTTGTTCTTCTCCATAGTTTCAGGTGTCAATGGAGATGGCATTGCATCAGTCACACCCGTGGTTATTATTTTCTCTGAAAGCAAACAAATGTTTGGAATTAAAAGACTGAAACTGCCTGTTTCAACAGGGAATACTTAAGAAAAGGAGAAGGTAATGGAAAAACGTCAAAAAGAAAAGAAATCTTGGCGATTGATAGCCGAATGTACGCCATCAGACCATAGAACGGGAAAAAGACTCGCTCTTAGATTTTGGTGTCCGTGGGTTGGTACCATTGGAAAGGCTTGGATTTCGGAGCATCATCGCGTTCAATGACAATTGATTTGGATGAACAGGCGTTTCTTGGCCTTCACCGATCTGTGATTGCAAAAGGAGTGCGAAAAACGGGTTCCTGCTCGCAGTTGTATCATCGTTTAATTCTATAGGGTTCGAGCAAGGATTCCATCTCCATCCTCCTCCTGCAGCATTGAATGTCATCATGCTCGGTCTGGCGTTGTGACTGCTACCAGCAGAAGAGCTGGAGCGGGGGAACGCTGTACCCTGGAAAGCGGTCTCTTGGAAGAGCCCGCCACCACAAGTCCCCGTGGAAACCTGCACGGTTTCGAGACAGTTTGACGCGGTTGATTTAGGGTTCTGCTGGTCATTGTCAGGGACGAAGTGTCTTTGCGTGGGAACTGGCTTCGCAGGCGTAGCGGGAAACCAAGAAGACGGAATCTTGAAATCTTTCTGCTGCTGCTGAAGAGGAACTCCTCGATTGAACTCCATTCTCAAGCCGACGAAGCTCGAAACCTTCTATCTCGACGATCGTCTTCGTCCTCGTCTGCGGCGAGGCGATCAACCCAAATCTTTCCGGTAATAACATCGGCGATAAGATTCTGGCTTCCCCACGCCGTCACCTGTTCCAGCTCCGGTCCCCATTGTTCAATACAACCCTCTCATAAGATCTGCATCATCTCTGCCTCCTTCATCCGGAAGATATGCCCTGAATCACCGCTAAAGAGGTTGGAAAGAGGAGCTTCTCCCCCTCAATGCTTCAGTAATTCAAGGGGATCGGCAGCCAAGAAAAGCAGGAAGAAGGAAGCGAGAAGATCACGCCTTGATCTTGACATCACCACCTGCACTAAAGATTAACCAAGAAGGCAAATGGGGGAACTTAAACATCTTGAGCAAGAACCGGAGCACAAAGAGAGCGGGTTTTGACTACTTTCTTTCACCGGGGACAACAAGAGAAGAAAGATCGTTGTTCGTAGAAAGAGAAGCGATCAAAGCACGAAAACAATCAGAACAGTGAGGTGCTGACGGAAAGCTCACTCCTTTCTTTCACCGGGGACGCCATCCGTGAAGGGGAAGAGGACGAGGAACGGATTGCACCTTGAAGCAGCGGAGAAAAGGGAAAGGAAGTCGACGAACGCTGCTCTTTCTGGTCTTCATCAGTTCCGTTTTGCTCCTTTTCTCGCTCCGTCTCTCTCATCGTTCTTGTCGCTTTGTCATGCGAAGCATTACGAGAACAGAAACGACCGAAATAGCTGCGATCGCCGAAGGGAACGCATGGATGCTTCCACGTGTGAAGAGATAAAATGTAAAACATTTCTCCCACGCATTAATGGACTCGGCCCCTTACCTCGCTCGTTCTTGTCTTTCTTTCGGGTCCCACATATAGGGAGCAGTTCTGTTGTGGGTCAATCGGGTAATAAAAAAAAAGGGGCGAGGGACGCGAGTTGGACGCGGCCACACGTGCGAAATGTCACGGAAGGATCGGACGAGCGACGCGGCGCGTGCGGGAGTGTGCCTTGGAGCCCACGGTGGCACGCTTTGTGGGGAGGAAAGTGGCTTCCGCCATCTCCTCCGTTTCTCTCAGTCCTTCCCATTTGCACGCGTCCGGAGCGCACGTGTCCAGCAGAGACGGCGGCAACGTGTCCAACCACGCGTGTCATTCTAGCAACGACGGCTAGCCGCATTATAGATAATTGAAATCCACATTAATATTTCATAATTCATATATATATATATATATATATATGAGAATATGTTGCACAAGTCAAAATGATAATTGAAATCAATTGGGACATCCTATGATGCGACAAATCCAAGCTTGTTAATCTTAGATATAATGACAATAATCTAGCATTTAAACTGATAATCTATCAAACACCCTATGATACTATTTAGTAATCGAGAATATTATATGATGATGTGGTATGATATTTAATAATCCTTCTAATATTTAAGTTTTTATAGGGTCGAACATTATATCAAATGAGAGAATGACAAAGATGACGGAGAATAAAATCACTCCGACTCTTTACTAATTAAGAGTTTCTCTCTTCACCTTTGAGCTTATAAAATTTATTATCTCACAGAAAATATTGATCATTAAAACACGACGAAGATGGTTAGTATAATGAAATGAAGAAATGAATATAATCGATTCCATCTATTTTTATTATTATTTTATATATCAAAAAATATAATTTTAGTTATCTGTGCATGTTGCATGTGCATCCATCCCGCTGACATATAGTACGATAAAATCAGAAATAATAATGTTCTAATTATTTGATGTCAGTATGTTTGATTCGTATTGGTGGAAGATTCGTGTACCAGATAAAAAATAAATAAATAAATAAAACTGTTATCCATTGGACCCACATAAGGATGAGGTCATAGGATAATAACCTTTTTGGAAAGGCACATGTCCTATACAATATATTAATTAAAGCATCAAGTGTGTAAATTTTTTATTTTTTTAAATAGTATCTTTTAATTTAAAAATATTTATCATAGTATTTTTATTTGACTTATTTATATTTTTTAATATTATTTATGATTTTTTATTGAGATATCAAAGACGAGATAAATATTATTGAGAAATATTATAAGTGATATCATTTGTATATTTTTTATTGTCATTACTTATGGACCTTTATGATATCATATTTTTAGACTTAGGCGTTGATTTGATCGAGTTCAGAAGTCTTTTTTTTCACTTAGATAATATTTTTAAATTATATATATATATATATATATATATATATATATATATATATATATTTGAATCAGATATAACAAACAATTTCTAGTATGTTTTGATTCTATTTGAATCATTTAAAATATTTTTAAGTAGACATTATAATATTTTTATTATGATGAATAAAATATTATAATATATTATAACATGCCAGAACACTGTAATAGATGAAAAAAAATTTTGAGGAAAAAATT
Organism: Musa acuminata AAA Group; assembly: GCF_036884655.1. Taxonomy (NCBI): domain Eukaryota; kingdom Viridiplantae; phylum Streptophyta; class Magnoliopsida; order Zingiberales; family Musaceae; genus Musa; species Musa acuminata. The sequence continues at coordinate 27,851,059 of NC_088347.1, read as the reverse complement.
GAGTAATTTTCAAATTAGGAACATTGTTTGGAAAAAAAAAGTAAAAGAGGGAATGTCGATTAAAAAAAACATAAAATATGAATTTTTTAAATAATATCATAAATTTGATTATATCTTTTAACAATTATTAACATAATATGTATAATCTTAATAGAATAAGCACAATATAGCTAATCATCCATTCGTAGAAAGACCTCGTATGGTCTTGGAATTCTTAGTATGATATATAAACCATTTTATTTTGTTGGATTTATGTTGATTGGACGAGTACCTCAACTTGTTCTGGAAATCATTTTCTTTTAAGTTACGAGAAAATTGGTCGAAATCTATTTTCATTCATCATTACTCTAGTAATCTATTTTCCTTGATCTCAATTATTTCTAAATCATAAGTTATAAAATCACATCTTAAAAAACTTTGTTGCGATACAACCGTTTCCAAGGACAAATCAATTTTAGAAACTAAAGCGTATGTAATGAATTAAAGGCATTAAACACTTAAGAAAGTTTGTAGTAAGATAATAGTATGAATGAAATGCAAATAAGAGAATACAGTAGTTTTAGAGTGGTTCGGTCCACGTGACTTACATCCACTTTCGGCTTCCTCCTCCGACGAGGTCACCAGTGTCCACTAGAGGCCTTCCTTCAATAGGCGAAGGTCAATCACCTTTTACACCTCTTTTCTCCTTTTATCGGGTTTAAGAGATAACCCTTACAAGCACTCACTCGCCTCTCTAAACAAAAATCTAAGTTTAAGCTAGAGGAGGGAATATACTTATGATCGTTGTTTTCTCTCTTTTAATCTCTGTATGCTCATGTGTTTTAACTAGGGATGAGAGGGGTATTTATAAGCTTCAAGTTGATTCAAACTTGGAGCCTAAAACTTTCTCATCCCGGGTTTCCTGAGCACAAGCGGCATTGGGCAATACCACCGCCCAATGTCAATCGATGCTGACACTGTCCTAAGCGGTACCACCGCTTGGGGGGTAGTGTTGGGCGGTATCACCGCTTGACATAGTCTCGAAGACTGTGTCACGACGGTGAGATTTCTTGGGGCACTATTTGGGCTTCTTATTGGGCCCAACATAGTTCCTGCATGGGTCTAACTGGCTCCTAATTGAGTTGGCCCAAATTCAAGCCCAATTACGTGCTAACTATGAAATCCTAAGACATTTGTTAAGCAAAACAAGTCTCTATGTATATTTTTCCAATGAGCTTCCGATGAACTTCCGGCAAACTCTTGGACTTCACAATGATCTTCTTGGCGAGTTCCGACTAGCTTCTCTGGCAAGCTCCGAGACTTCTCGGTTGGTTCCTTCAAAACTTCCGACAAACGTCCGGACTTCCGACGAACTCTCGAACTCCCAACGTAATTGCGCCCTTGACTTTGGGACTTCATTTTGCTTCATGTATTGCTATCGTAGTTAATCCTACACATGTAAAAATACACTTCGATCTAGACAATTAATACTAAGCATTAATCAAGTTGTCCGGCATGTCATTGGTTCCTCGACGCTTCGTTCGATTCTTCGGTGCTTCGTTCGATTATTCGATGCATCATCCTCTCTTGCGCCCTATTACCCAATCAGCTAGTTGACTCCACAACTCCGATATCCTTGGTGCAATATCCGCTCTTCTTAAATCGATTCCCGAATCCACGGCCCGAAACCTTTTGTCGATACGTCGACCGATCCACTGGTCCGACGTCTAATCTTCTGACATGTTCCTCCGACCCAACATGATTTTTCCTGCTTTAATTGTCTCATCCTGATCGAAGCATCCTGCGTCACTCAAAATGCAGATTAAAACATAAACACATATCAATTGGTTTCATCATCAAAATACGAGATTCAATAATTACTTTACTATTATTAAATTCTCCACTAAATTAAATTTGAGATAATAATGTAAACTAAAAGTTCTAAAAAAATAATGTCATCTACATCCTATGTCGTGGAAAAATCTAATATCATTTTTTTAAAGAAAATATATATCATAAATAAGATTTATAAAAAACAAATATCCATTGAGTATCAATTTTTTCTTTATATTATTATTTGATATTAATACTCACTTATGTTTCTTTTTTTTTTCAAATGATATCCCTTGTTTTAAGTAATATCGAAAATACCTTCATCAATTGATTTGTTATACCCACCACAAATAAGAATATTATAAAGTGTACTCGAAAATATTATAACTATATAAAATTGACTCATATCCTCAACCAAACAAGTCTTAAAAACTCGATATAATAATGGTATATGAGCAATGATAATTAAAGAGACACAATATGATATCAATTATAATATTTTTTTAATAACTTTATAGTACTTTTCAACACTCAACGAAAAAAAAAGAGTTAAATGAAATCAGAACATACTAAAAATTATTTGATACACCATAAATGAATGAAACAGATATTTATAGTTGTTTAAGAATAACATTACCCAAATAATGATCAAAATTTGGCTCATTACAATAAAAATACTGTAAATAATCTAATCGGACTCTTAACCTCAATCAAACTAACTGCATGCCTAACAACTAAAAAGAATATCATTTGCAATGTTCTTTAATAGTTTTATAATATTTTGAGTGCCTAAAAAAATATTGTAATACGATCAAAAAATACTGTAATGAGTCAAATAAAAACACTCAAGGATCCATCCACTAATGGACTGATTTATAGGGTGTCTCCTGATAAGACTTTTTTCGATTTTATTGAAAATTGGAGGCACCATTTGAGTAAACTAAAACTAGGGGTACCTTTTTCCGAAAAGAAAAAAAATTGAACAAAATCATCATGCAAGAAATATAGTTTTTATCTAACTCATGTACTTATTTTTCTCAATCAAATACGTGATCGGAGAAGATGACGAAGCATAGATCAGCGATTGATTCACATATCACTTCGTCTTCCTTATGAGATTAATCGATGAACATATATTCAAAGATTGATTTTGATTTCTTTTGATTATCGATCGGAGAAGGACAAAAGTTCCTATAATGCTAAGGGTTATTATAAAGACTTGATAATCATTGATTTCGAATGACCATTATAGTTATATCATTGTGTTAATCGTGTGAATCACTCGACTAAGATATCGACCCAATAAGATCATTAAATATATGTCAAACTAATGATAACACGGTGTACTACTTATGACACGATAAACTTTCTAATGCATGAGAATTGTACCGATATGTGATTTAAAAAATATCAATATTTATACAGTTTTAGAGATTCCTTTTTGATGGGAACATATTTCTTAGAATACTCATATTATTTATTATTTAATAATAATAACATTATTATTATTAGATTCAAAGGTTCTGTATTGACGGAAGATTCGTACATTAGTTCTTTTTTCTAGAAGTCGGATCGATGTACGTTGTGGACAAGAAAGTTCACTTTTGGCAATAAAACACCTGCCAGAGAATATACCTATCAAAGGACGAAACCTCAGCATTTTATGCCCATCGACACAGCATGTAATAAATTATATTATACCTCCTCCTATGACCAATCAACAGCTACATAATCTACGCAATCGTATTATAATAACAACAATCGTATTCATCTTGATTTGGCAAGTAGCTCAGCTTATTCCATTTTCACAATCCAATTCAATGAGATGACCAAATGTCTCTCTTGTCTTGCTTTTGTTTGAGTGTTTGAAATCATAAAGTCTATTGTTACTTTATATTCTAATTGTTCGAAAGGTTATGCGATTCCAATCCAAACCAAATGTAGTTTTTGGGCTTATGTATACTGAGTGTCAAGAAGATGAGTATATCGACATATTATTATGCAAAAACTATGTTAGATATGTGCTTGACAAAAGTTCTTAATACTTATGCAAATTATCTTACAACTCAATAAAAACTGTCTCATATACAAAGTGTTCATTGGTTTAGAACTCATAATATTTCAATCAAAGTTCTTAATACTTATGCAAATTATACATATAAATCCAAATATTTATTATGGTACGATATTTATTATGGTACCATATTATACATATAAATATTTCAATCAAAAATATTTATTATGGTACGATACCTGTTAATCTTACCTTTTTAGAACTCATAATGTTTCAATCAAAAATATTTATTATGGTACCATATCATACATATAAATCCAAAGAATAAGGCTCCAAGGCAAGACACCCACCACCCAACTGTGTCGCCTGGGAATCATCCTCTGTGCCTCTCCATGGATTCTTCATGTATTCGAGGCGATCGCTGCCGACAACTCTCTCTCTCTCTCTCTCTCTCTCTCTCTCTCTCTCATGCATATTGCGGAGGCCGCAAGTGAAATGAGCTGATCATGATAGCCCACGGCTGTGTCAAAGCCACCTTGAACCCGGTCCATCAAAAAAAGCTCACCAAACCCGGTCCAATTAGGCTTCATTAAGCTAATATAACCTTTTTGGGCCATGATTGGGGTTATGATGACATAGTTAATTTGCGAATTAGCTAAATGTCACTCATTTTTAGCGATAATATAAGTTAGAATTTACGGAATTGAAGAGCATGGCAGTTGAGAATCTAAGAATAATGTTGGATTGCTAGCAATTAGCTCGAGCCGGCACGGCACATGTGATTCGCGTGCGCTTCAAGTTAATATCTGGGCGAGATGGGCCTCCACCTCCCCCCCCCTCGTCGTCCCCGCCGCGACAACGATCGGGAATCTCCACGCGTCCCACATGCTCCCGTCATTCACATCTCCGCTTCTCTCTCGGCTCCATCCAACTCGATTTTTGTGGTCTCCATAGAGTTTGGCCATCCTTGCTTCCTTTGTTCGCTTGGAACTCTCACCAATTATTATAGACAGGACGAGGCATCAGTTGCGGCCTCCCCCTGTCGCTGGAGCTTCACAGTGGATGGCCGACGAGGGGAGGTGACATGCACCCGTTGGCCAACCCAGAGATGCATTTCTTGGAAGGAACCGACGGTGTGTGTGGTGGGCTTCACCACCACGTCCGCTCCGTGTCTTTTATCGTGTGTATAAGAATCCCAATCATCAGTGGTCTCCAATCATTGTCGATCTCCCTTCTCCGATTCATGTTCTCGAGAATTTTGGATGAACGTATATACGGGATATCTCGAGAACAATTACACCATCAACTCACGTTTCTTTTCCCTTCCATGGTGGAGTTGTCCCTTCCTACCTTCCTTCCTCATTGATTGGTGAGTTTTGTTGGCTCGAACGCTTTGCTTCCGCGCATCATATAAAGCAAGCAGAAGCGTGGAAGCTAAGTGTGGGGAGGAGGGACGACTCGGCCCTGCGCCGATGGCTCCGAATCCGTCGCCGTCCACTTCCACTGCCGCCATGTGTTCCTCCTCTCAGCCCAGGAACCTCCGCAGCGGCCAGCAAGAGCGGAGCGTGGGGGTCAGGAAGCACCCTCCCGAGCGCTCCGCCTCCTTCCACGGGCGAACGACGACGGCCTTCCCGCAGGAGCACCACCAGATTCGGCGACCCAAGACCCAGCCCAACCTGCTCCCCCGCGGGGCTAGGAGAGGTGGAGCGGCAGCGGCAGCAGCCGCAGGAAAGTTGCCGGATGAGGTGGAGCGGAAGGTGCCGACCAAGGTGCTGGTCAATGTGACGGTGCAGCGGAGCCTGGGGCCGGTGCAGGTGATGGCATCCACGGATTGGAGCGTCGGGGACCTGGTGGCCGCGGCGCTGCGGCTCTACGTCAAGGAGGCGAGGCGGCCCCCGCTGCCCACGCCGGAGCCCTCCGCCTTCGGCCTCCACTACTCCCAATTCAGCCTTGAAAGTAAGCAAAGACCGTCACCGAACACCCAACTCTTCCTGTCCTCCTCCGTCTATCATCTGATGATGTCGGCGATTCCCATCAGGTCTGGATCCGAAGGAAAAGCTGGTTGACTTGGGCTCGAGAAACTTCTTCCTCTGCCTCAATCCCCAGACCGAAGCAGCAGCTTCAACCTCTTCCTCGTCATCTGGTTCTTGCTCGAAGCAAGCTGAGAAGGCCTCAAAGATCGGCATCTCCTGGTTAAGTTTCATGGATTGCTTGCTGTAGCTGGCGTTCTGCATCATCTACTCCTTTGTGGTCGGTTCGTTCGATGATCTTCTACTGTGACTATGATCGTCGTTGTTGCAATTATTGGGTGGTGCTTTGTCTCAGGCCGACCTAAAACAAAGCGCAATCGTGCCTGTGTGCACTTCCGATCATGCAGCAAGATATACTATTTGTGCATCGTATGCGTATGTACATATTGTAATGCCATTAATATAATTACTCCATCCAAATATCCAAATATTATACTGCTGCGTACATCGGCGACTATGACGCGTAATTTTAGCTCGAATCTCGTGTGTTCTGCCGTTTAGGTGGGCCCAGTCACTCCTAAATCTCATCGTCAGTCGTGGAGACGCGGGAACCACAGATCAATCACGCCGGGAGACGCCACCCTTGACGGTGGGTGAAGAGATGTGATCAGGTGGTCAAGTGTTTAGGGTCCCCATGCGTGGGTCCCACCACGTTACACCGACGGTTTACGGGTCCCACTTATCAGCCACCCTCGCTGGTCGGCCACGGCCGACAACAACCACATCCTGTGGATTAGAATAGTCGCCAACGAGAGCGAAATGAGATTGAGAGTTCGGACTCGTGAGACAGAGAGAAAGATAAGTGACGATGACTAATATACTTCCAGTTTGACATTGCATTATACCATCTACATTTTCAACAAATTATTGTTGTCCGCCACCTTTCAAATTATTTTCCAAGAAGGGAAACGTCACAGTAATTACCATTATTAATATGACCATAGTTTACATGCAATTGGTAACTTTGCTACGTTCATGCGATAAATAAATATTAACACAGCTTAGTTAGGTTAGGAGGTACCTAAAATCCATTATTTTGGGCATAATTAACCATGCTTTGCGCACATTTAAATCCATTTTTGATGGGCTATTTGGATCACATGTGGGCCGGGCGAGTTGCCGAGCCCACCTGCTTCAACTGCCTCTTGATTGAAGAAAACTCTCGAGTCCGACCCGATCTGGTCTAATTGGTTCACCGAGCCCGATTAAATTGGCAAACGGAGCGGACGAATGTACGATTGATCAGCACGGTTCTCAAAGCACGATGGAAGGGGAACCCAATCATGGCCTCGTCGTTCCAAGTCAGTGGGCATCGGCTGTGGGGGCCCATCGGGTCCCTTCCGGGGCCCACAAACCGAGTGATTCTCTACGAATAGGTGCACCACCATCCTCGTACTATTATTATAAAGGGATTGCGCCACGGAATCTGTTTTCTTAGGAAGCACGGAATGTGATGCAATGTAAAGGAGTACAGAAATGGATGGAATGCCACACTTAATTGACGCCACAACACGAAACGAGACCGATTTGATGAGCTCGATCAACTAATTAGTCACAATCGGAAACTGTATACGACGACAATAAGATCAAATCCCTATGCATTTGACGTGCTTTTACCTTAATTTTATCCTCGTTATTATCATGGAAAAAAGAGGCTTGCGTTAGTGCGTAGAGAAGCTTAGGTGCATTCGATCGAGTTGAGCTGTATCATTCATGTGGCACTTGTGCGATATGGTTTCCTGCATTCCGTCATCGTTCCGTGATCGGTTTGGTTGATCCGACCAGAGAAGAAAGCATGGAGTAATACTTGTCTTCCTTTTTCCAAAGACGCACCGACACCATCAAACCCTGACCCATGTGTACTTTCCAAGGCCATCTCCCATTCCATGATGTCTCCTCCATAGATCACGTCGGCTGCTGGCTCTTGTGGTCGAGCTGGATGCTATGTTTCGGTCACTGGAAGCGTGGGAAACAAACTGCAGGGAAGGAGTTTCCAGCTTCTACGGTGATGGAGACGGCAGGGAAGGAGTCGCGAGGGTTCGCATGTGCTTTCGACCTAACCGGCGTCCTAAATGCGACTGCCATTGATAAGGACTTTGGGCGGGAAGCACACGTCGGCAGCTGCTCGGCCGAGTGACAACCCAAAGAGACACTGTTCATACAATGAATACCAATCGCACGGAGCTCGTGCCTCTATAGATCCACATGTTCTCGCTGCATCCGACTTCAATTATTGGATGCGGATCTGGAAGGAAGAAGCCTGTTCGTTCCGGAGCACGAGTAGCTCGCTGCCGACGAAGTAGGTCTTCGCGTTGTGGCATGCAACACACCACGATGATTGATCACACTGCTCGACTCTTCTGCAAGCCTGGAATCCACACCTCTGCAGCAGATAAAACTCCAACTTGCAGACATTGCCATTGAATGCAGTGTGGATGACGAATGCACCCGCAACTTGACGTAGTTGCATGGGTATATCACGTTACATGCATGTGGTTTGTCGAGTCTAAATGCAGAAATGAAACAGGAATAACACAGTCTCCTCCGCTCTTACTTTTTACTATAATTCGGTGGCAATGGGACTCAAATTTAATGAGGTTGGTGATCCAAAAACCATCAATATCATCTGACATGCGGATTCAACTTATCGATCTGACAGGATTTAATAGCGAATTATTGATACATCAACTCGCTATTGTCGTGATGCCATCGCATGGCAAAGATTATTCGTCATGGGAACTTTTCTTTAGTTTGAGTTAGATCGAATCTTGAACAGAGAACAGTAATCTATGGAGGTGATATCGGCGACAGGAAGGAGGCCGATCACATGCATGTTGGATTCCTCGCTACGTATGACTGACTCGAATGTTGGTAACTGCGATGCTATCATGCATGCTTTCTTGCACCGCCAGCTCATCTCGGTTGCTCTCCGAACATTGATGCACGTGGTTGCCTTCTTCCACTGTTCACCATCGTGATGATGAACCCTAGTTTGATGTGTTCCGTCGTCAACGTTGCACCAGCGAAACCTCGCATCTCCCGCATTCTTTTCTGCAAATAAGCGAGACAAGATCTCGTGCACTGTGGGGCCAAACCCTAACCGAGCAGGGAAGGCCGCATTGCCGCTCCAAACACTCTGCCGCAGGGGGATGCATGAGTCACACGTGTGAGGTGCGTGGGAGACGGAGCAGGAGGAGTACGTGGTCGGTCGTCTTCTCGGTGAAATCCAGCACGGATATTGATGCATCGAGAGCGCAGTAGATGCTGGGAGTCACTCACTCCACCAATATTGCGAGTGACGGTGCTCCTATTCAAGGAGGAGAGGTAGAAAGAGACAAAGTGCGAGTGCAGGAGGCTTCGGTTGGGATTTTAGCAGTCCAAAGCGAATTTAGCAGTAGAGAGTATTATTATACGTGGGGGAAGGAAGGAGACGACAGCCTGCATTTGCGCCTGGAACTCTATTTCTTGCTCTTCTTGTTTGGGTCTCTGTAACCTTCAACCAACATTAATTCACCAGTCTTTGTCTCTGTACTTTCTTTTTTGTTTAAGGTGTTTATTTAAGGAGTGTGGTTAGGACCTCACAGTTGGGGCTTCCTCCTCTTCCCGTGGCCTTCCTTTCCTTCTTGGAGCTCTCACGTTAGGATAGCAGGAGGGAAGGAAGAGCATTCGGACGTAAAATGCGTGGCAGATTCCAGTAGCCGAAAAGTATAAGCAACACCATCAATCATCTTTTTTTTTTCCTGCTTGTTACGTTCTTTCTGTTTGATATCGTCTGTCGTCGGAGTTTTGGAAAGGAGCAGGGGAAGAGAGGGGATCCTTTCTTTCACCTGCGTTTGTAGTTCTGCTTCTACATATCTGTTGTTGTTGGGGTTAGGTTTTGGAGGGGAGACAGAGACCTAAAAGAAAGCTACATGTCGCCTTAGCTGTTCTGTCGATCGCTTCTTGCACTCTGCCTGCTGTTCGTTGTCTCGAATCCGTGTGTTGGGAAGAAAGAGAGATCTGGCGACAGTCGGCTCCACCGCATTGTCTTGGCGTAATTCCTCAGCAACAGTTGCAGCAAATCTCTGACGATTAATAGTTAGCAAGACAACGAGCTTCTACTTCAAGAAGAGGAAGAGATCCGCCCTTTAAATTGCCTCCAGAGCTACTGGTTGTTCCCCAAGTGCTGCTTTCTTTCCCAGCTTTCCTCTGTTTCTGGCTGGGGAGAGATGGACAGGCTTCCTTCGACGGCCCGGCTCCCGGAGTCGTTCCAGGGGACGAGGGACGACATTGGGAGACAGATGGGGATGGTGTGGCAGCAGATCAAGGCGCCGGTGATCGTGCCCCTTCTGCGGCTCGCTGTGTTCCTCTGCTTGGTGATGTCCGTGATGCTCGTCGTCGAGAAGGTGTACATGGCCGTCGTCATCGTTCTCGTCAAGCTCTTCAGCAGACGGCCCGAGAAGCGCTACAAGTGGGAGCCCATGCGCGACGACCTGGAGCTCGGCAGCTCAGCCTACCCCATGGTCCTCGTCCAAATCCCCATGTACAACGAAAAGGAGGTGCCTCTTCCTCTCCACAATGCGCGCTTGGTTCTCTGCTCCTACGTCGTTCGGGAACTCAAATGCGACTTTGCAGGTCTACCAGCTCTCCATCGGAGCTGCATGTGGCCTCTCTTGGCCATCGGATCGAATCATAATCCAAGTGCTAGACGATTCCACAGACCCAGTCATTAAGGTAAACAAAGTCGATGCAGACATTTACAGTGCTTCACGGGGTTGGATTAGAGCAAGAAAAACTTGATGCAGTCCACTGTCCATCCATCTTCTTTAGTGTCACCATCAGTGGATCCCTTATGGGATGATTGGGGTGTACTTAGCAAAAGCATGGGTTGGTGGCGAGGATTATGTGTTGGATGATTGAAGGTGGTTGTACAACGCAGGATTTGGTGGAGTTGGAGTGCCAGCGGTGGGCGAGCAAGGGCGTGGACATCAAGTACGAGATCAGGGACAACCGGAGCGGCTACAAGGCCGGGGCGCTCAAGGAGGGCATGAAGCGGAGCTACGTGAAGCACTGCGACTACGTCGTCATCTTCGACGCCGACTTCCAGCCCGAGCCCGACTTCCTCTGGCGCGCCATCCCCTTCCTCATCCACAACCCCGACGTCGGCCTCGTCCAAGCCCGATGGAAATTTGGTATCTCCTCCTCTGCCAAGCTAATTGACTTTCCATAGATTTCTCTTTCTTCCGATTCTGATCCATGACCATCCTCGATCTCCGAGTGGAGCACATGGATTGGATGGATCGACTGTGATTCTGGTGGTGGTGGACCATTGCTTCTTTACGTCGTCTGCCATCTGGTCCACTAACTTTGACTGCAGTTCCAGGGTTAGCTGGACTAAGAACCATAGGTTTCGGGTGTCGGTGGCTGTTCTTCTTCTTGACTCGCCACCTTCTCTCATCCACCATGTTTCATGCCCTCCGCAATTCCCTTTTTTGCTTTCCTCCACGTCTCGCTGGGGTTAAAGATGTTGCAGCGTCGTGCCATAGTACAACCATTTCTCATGGCTTCCCCGGGCCTCATGATTAGTGCAGGTCTGTGCTATAATGGCGTTCACGTTCGACTGTCTCCGTCACCCTCTTCCTATCCTTTCTCCGATCTTTGGCTTGGGAAAGTGAATGTACTTTTGGATTCGTTAAATCTCATCCCTCTCTCTGTTTATCTTTTGTTTCCTCATCCTCATGTGAGGTAACAGAGGACCCAAATCTGAATCCAAAGCTCATATGGAGACACGGCGGACGAGGGCGGTCCTCCAAGGCTTGTTCTCCTACAGCCAACAAAGTGACAGCTTTGTCTCTCGGAACATCACGTGCCCTGAGCAGAGGACAAAGCTTGTGGTCTTCCTATGCATTACTTTGGGTAGAGAGCAATGCAGAGCAAAGTTCCAAGTGCTGCATCCCATGCATGGTGTCATCATAGACAGAACAGAACAAGAGCAGCCGAGCTTACCTGCTCAAGCAAGTAGCAAAAACCCAAAGTCTTGTTCTTGGCCATAGTCATCTGACATCCCATGTGCATTGATTCCTCTGATGCTACCATCTCCCAAGATGATGCATTTCTGACAGTGGACCTCCACAGCCATTCCTCTGCCCCAGATCTATTTCCATCTTCCGCCGACACTTCCATCCATGTTTCACTTAATTGTGCTACTCAACAATGGGGCCTCAACTTTTATAACCCAACCGCATCGATTTATGAACAAGGTAGCACCATCTCGCTTGCATGGCTGCATGGTTTTTGACTCGAGGAAGACCTTCCAAGTTCATAGGTTGACCTGGTCGATTGCTTTGCCGATGGAGCACCCTCAATGAATTTTGTGCTGATTCTACGTGCATTTGCAGTGAATTCGGATGAATGCTTGATGACGAGGATGCAGGAGATGTCACTTGATTACCACTTCACGGTGGAGCAGGAAGTTGGATCCTCCACATACGCCTTTTTCGGCTTCAATGGTGAGCCTCCCTCCCCTCCTCTGTTCTCATGTGAACCTGAAGGAAAGAAAGGGGGTAATAAGATGATATAATTGGCCCGTGGTTGTGCAGGAACTGCCGGAGTGTGGCGGATTGCCGCTCTCAACGAAGCTGGAGGTTGGAAGGACCGAACCACGGTAGAGGACATGGATTTGGCTGTTCGAGCAAGCCTCAAGGGCTGGAAGTTCGTGTTCCTTGGAGATCTCAAGGCAATTTACTTGCGGCACTACTGATCTGTCTTGTTCTTGTTGGCATAGGAAAAGGATCACTTGATGACTGGTCGCTTCACTGAATCTACAGGTTAAGAATGAGCTGCCGAGTACATTCAAGGCATACCGCTATCAGCAACACAGGTGGTCTTGTGGCCCAGCAAACCTATTCAGGAAAATGGTGATGGAAATCAAGAACAACAAGGTCAGTTCACTATATAGAAGAACATGAAGATGATGCAGAAATAGCTTTCTGCGCTCATTTTTTCTGTCACGATGCAGAAAGTAGGTCTGTGGAAGAAGGTTCATGTGATCTACAGCTTCTTCTTCGTTCGGAAGGTGGTAGCTCACATCGTGACCTTTGTATTCTACTGCATCGTTATCCCTGCGACGGTGTTGGTTCCCGAGGTAGAGATACCCAAGTGGGGTGCAGTCTACATCCCTTCCATCATTACCCTTCTCAATGCTGTCGGAACCCCACGGTATGAATCGATCTGCTCGCGAGTTCTCCTCCATTTACCCTTCTCTAAGGCTGCTTTGTGCGGTGACAGGTCTCTTCACTTGCTTGTGTTTTGGATCCTCTTCGAGAACGTCATGTCTCTGCACAGGACGAAAGCAACCTTTATTGGCTTGTTGGAAGCAGGGAGAGTGAACGAGTGGGTGGTCACCGAGAAGCTGGGGGATACCAAGAAGCCCAAAATGGCTGCCAAGGCGGCGAGGAAGCTACGAATCAGGATCGGTGACAGGTGCATAGACTTGTGTGCTTTGGATGTGGAATCGTACTGTGACTTGTGCTCATGTAGATCGATCTCATGTCGAAACCAGATTGCATCTGCTGGAGCTGTGGACGGGAGCTTACCTCTTCGTCTGTGGGTGTTACGATGTGGCCTTCGGGAACAGCCATTTCTTCATATACCTCTTCCTCCAAGCAATGGCTTTCTTCATCGTGGGTTTTGGTTACGTCGGCACATTCGTTCCCAGCACCTGAGCAGCCGCAGTGTGCATGTGTTGCCAAAGGCTTCGCACGACTTCATCTTCTACCTCGATCAGCTTCGTAAGTTAGAGCGGCCTCAGGTGTTCGTTGAAATGCCGCTGCTTGAAAGAAACCATTATTTCTCAGCAGGGGAAGAACACTAGGATGCTCGTGTGAATATACAGTCAAGCGAGTACCTGTGTGGTGGTCTATAGAAACCTAATAAATACAGGAAGATGAAAGAGGAAGATGAACGGGTAGGGAGAAAACTGGTTAGTCTGGTGAGGATTGTGTGCATTCAGAATAAGCCTTTTCTTCTAGATGAAATGGTGATGGTTTGATTTCTGTAGGATGTATTCCTTGTTTGAAAGGTTCTGATTGAGAATAAAAGGAATAAGTTGATAGATTGAAGGTAAGCAGTTGCTTTTGTATTATTTTGTTCCTGCAGTATATTATCTGCAAATATAATCCTTCCTGCAGAATATTAATGATCCCAATTCTCTCACATCTTGCTACATGAACTGAGGAACATTGTGGCAATGGTGAAGCCAAATATGGTGCTCTGCAATGAGCCAAACTTGGAAGGTTCGATGTGATGAATGGCAAAGAACTCACAGAAATAACCACAGAATCAAGTTGACTGAAAACATTAGCAGTTATCATGAATCATACAGAAACCTTGGTCACCAAAAAAAATCCTTGCACAGATTCAGGCTCCTCGAGCTTCTTCCACAAGAACACAAAGAAACAATGAACGATGACGATGACGATGACGACATTAATGACGACTAAGGTGACAATAAAAAGACCAACCGATAATAGGATACCATTTGATCATTCATCAAATCAGGTGCACAATGACTCCTAGGCTATCCACTAACCTGACATCTAGCAGAAATCTTGCTGAACATGTTAGAAGAGTATGATAGTGTTAGGGTGTAAAGACGAGTGGGTACCTTGATGCTATTCTCCCTGTAAGCATATGTTAATATCAGGAGAAGGCTTGTGTTCTGATGACTGTAGACCATGCCAAGTAGAGTTTGGATTGGGGCCGCACAGGCTATTTTCGGCATGGGTTTGTCTGGCCAAGGATGATGAGGTTGGGGTCTCGCAGTCTTCTTCGGGGTTTGCTTGAGAAATAGGCATTGCAGCTGTCAATAAACCAGTAGTTCCTGGAAGTGCTGAAGGTTGTGCTTGATGAGTTGGTTTTGCTTGTTTCTCCTTGTATACATTCGGCATGAAGCTTCCAACCACCACCTGGTAATGCAATATTAAAGAGACTGCTTCAAATGATAAATTTTCCAGCACCAAAATAAACTACTAGTTTTTAGATATCCAGCTGTGTATAAAGCTGTTATCATTGTTCTAACTCAGACAAATAGCCAAATCTAACAAAAATAAACAACAAGGATGAGAAAACAAGACAAATAGTTGAGTAACTCGGTTCCTTTTTGTTCAGTGATATTTTAATGCATGAAACCCTGGTCTCTAGAAAATGGTAAGGCTTTTAATTTCAGATACCGGATCCATATCGGTCCTGGCCTAGATTAGTACAAGATCAAGCCATACCGGTATACCATGCGCCGAAACATCGCTACATATCAAGTTTCAAACAAGATCAAGCCATACCAGTATACCATGCGCCGAATCTTTCTTTAGAATGATTCAACTTCAGTGAGGAACCTGGCTACTACTTACAAAAAAAAAAGTGAAAAAAGCTGAAAAAAAATTTACTGCCTGTAGAGGCCTTGAATCAGGTGCACTGAGTGGTACAATCCATATACCGGATGATACTGGTCCTATGCCCAGCGTACCATCTGGTATACCATAGTCTGCAATCTAGTAGGCTGTTAGACCAAAAATATCATCCACTCAAACCATACCATGCAGTGTTGAAAATCAAAATAGGTCATTCACCTCGAATGGTATCCCCATTTTATGGCAGAAGAATGAGGTCTGAATGCAAGTTTGAGTATAAAATCAAAGTCCAACTGAGCCAATATGTCCAGTACATATTCCTTGTGTCAAACTGATAAGCAAAAGGAGAACAGCTAAATGCAAAATAAGACTAAACTATCTATATGACATTTCAATCCATATGACCATCAACTCATAAACTTATAAGAAAAAGTGTTGAAGCCTTTTCTCTTTTCTTGAAAAAAATGATAACAAAACTTGAGAGAAAAACTAGCACTAGAGAAAAGAGTAGATACTAGGTTTGTATACGATGGAAAAGCACTTTACAGTATATAGCTTTATTGAACACATAAGAAGCGAAGTACGTAAGAAGGCTATACAGTTGTGGTTTTCTTAATAATTGAGGATAAATTCTTCTCTTTTGTCGCGATCGGACACTTCACTATGAAATTCAAGCTGAATCTAAAAAATAAAATGAGTCAGATATTGGACAATTACCCCATCTGTAGGCCACCAAATCTGAAGCATTGTCAGGGACCATGCACTTACTGTCTGTCAATGATATTTGGTGATTCTTATTTGAGAACTTCAGCAAGATCATTTTTATTTTTTCTTCCTTATATTGGCAGTTGGTATATGTTATAGAACGAGCAAAGTTGACAACGCTGAGTTCAGCTGTTGTTCCATGTTCATAACATGAAATGGTTTACTAATAGCATCAGGTTTCATGTGTCTTATAAAACTTCTGAACTTACTGATGTATCCCTGCATTGTCAAAAAATAATCCATATACAGTCAGCAAAACATAAAAGATATGCAAATATGGCCTTCTTCAAAACTTTTTATGTTCATATTGTATTGAACAGCCAAAGGTATCAGCAATACAATGCTTGTATGTTCATATTGTCTTCGAGGAATAAGCAATATAGCACTTGTATATTCAGATTTCGAATGGTATGGACATGCTTACTGTTTTCAAATATTCTAGCTTAGAATGCAGAGTTTGATGCAAGTTATACTAGAGTGTCATCCAAGAGCCAGACTGACATTGCCATGACGATGGTTATACAAACACGAGGACTCGATACGCCTCATATTTGACGTTAGGTAGCTCTCAGGTGCATAACAAGCCATAAGTTCACCCAAGTTAGACCTAACTAATAGAATAAATTCAAATGACAATGAGATGATGATAATTACTTGAATTGGACTGGCAGCAAGCAATAATCCAGCAACTCCTCCGCCAATAACACGGCCGTCAGGTCCAGCAAGCGACACACTAATCCCACCAGTTCTACTCCGCATACCACCAGTTTCAGAAATTGTAAAGGACCCCGACAGGGACAGTATCTCAAATCGGCCCTGCACATTTGTATGAGCAAGATAAAATTAAATGGATAACTTGTTTAAGTTCAAGGAAATTAGAAAATTAACTCGAAAATTAATGTACATCCAGACAACTTCCTAAGGAAAATTGAGGAGGCAATGAAAAATGGCTTTGATGCTTTAGTCAATGATTCATCAATTTTGTGCCATAAAGTTTACCCAAACAAATTTCTACAAATTCAGCATAACATCATGAAAAAGATTAGGCCTCTTTAACCAGCGAGGTTGTATTTTATGCTTCTCCACAGGCCCCCGTAAACTTCAAATATGGGCTTACCTCATAAATATTGAAAAATACTTGTTAATAATAACTCAACTTTTGATGGTCTAACAATATAGAAATTTGCCTCGTTACTTCAGTTGAAACACGAAATCTTTTTCCATTGTTCACCTTACTTAAATATTTGATTCAAGGATGTGCATGAAAATAGTCTACAAGTAAATATATAATATACCACACGTAGTTTGCAACGAGTGCAAGGATGAGTAGCACCTTGTTCTCTTTTCTCCTCCTCCCCTACCCTAAATCATACATTTTAAGAGCGAAAATGATGTGATTGATTTGTTAGCTCGAATGTGAATATCTTCAAACGAAAAGAATTCCAGGGAGTGCATAAGGGCACCTACTAAAATGGTTAATATCCAAAGAGTAGCCTTCAGAAGAAAAAGAACTCTGTAGCTGAACTTAGAACAGGCATGGAAAAATGCACCTGAAACAATATGGCAAAGGTACAATTATTGACATCTGCATACCTCATAAGTCAAGGTACCACCGGAAGAGCCTGGCTGGCGCAGAGTAACATTGGAGATAGCCCCATTCGCAGAGAGTATGCAGATAGCCCGCGGACCCTTCTGGGAGAAGGAAAGAATTCTAGCAGCGACATCCTGCAGCAGAAGATCTATCAGCAGAAAGTTCCGAGTTTGATCGTAGGATCCAGTTCAGCATTAGCTCAAGAAGAAACCCATGAAGGAGAAATAAGTCACCTCCCCTGTGGCAATGGTCACAACATGCGGCGTAAAACTCCCACCGGCTGAGCACGCAAACCATTCTCCTGTAAAGCATGACAAGAAGAGTAATACAAATGTGAGCTGAGGAACGCCTTCGTTCTGATCTATCTACCACTATACCGTCGTCGACTGAAACAGATATATGCTACGAAAAGAAGAGATAGGAAGAAAGAGAGATGCTGTTGTAAGCATGGTAGAACAGCTTCAAAGATGAGGAGGAAGAAGAGTGCAGTGGGGTGGTCGGGGGGCACTTTACCAAGAGCCGCAAGGAGCTGGCGTTTCCCGGAGCCAGGTGGCCGCCCTCTACCCCGTTTGGCGTCGGAGGAAGCAGGAGAGAAAGGGGAGGCAGAGCCGGAGGTCGGCGACAGCGCCAGGGCCATGCCGTCCGATCCGTACTTCCTGGGCCTCCCTCTCTTCTTCGGCGCGGGAAGATCTCCCTCGCTGCTGCCCCCATAGCCGCCGCTCCCCATCATCCCCATGGCCAAGCCGGCCCCTTCCGACGGTGGCACGGGCATCCCGGTCACGCCAACAACCCCGCTGGAAAATGCCGCAAGCTGAGGAGGAGTTGGCGACAAAGTCGGAGAAGAGTGACCTGCTTCCACTCCTCCTCCTCCTCCACCTCCTCCAGCTCCATCTCCTCCTCCTCTTCCTCCTTCACACCCTGTCACGACAACGCTCTCCATCCCTTCCATTCATATATCCAAGTAGCCGAAGAGAGAACAAAAATAGACTGCTGTTTCCTTTATGGCTTTTGTGAGGGCAGGACTCTTCTTGCTCGCTCGCTTACTGCTCTCTACCTTCCCTCTCACTCTCCTTTTTCAAAAGGCCTTTACTTGTGGCGCTCCGCAAGCTACTCCCAGTCTCTGTCATGGTTGGTAAGAGACTAAAGAGAGAAAAGCCACCTCCTGCAGCTGGCGCTGTGAGAAGTAGAGTCTGAGGAATATAGCGGACATATTGTCCCAACTCTCTCTCTCTCTCTAAACCCAAACACTTGTTCTCTAATTAAAGAGATATAATTCACGAGATCATGAACTGTGAGACATAACAGTGAAAAGAAGGAAAAATGAAAGGAAATCACAGGAGTGATAACAAAGTTAGAGGATTTAATGCATTTATTTTTCAGGGGTCAGTGGTCGCAGTAGTCTCCGGAATTTGGCAGGAGAGCACCAAAGTAGCTCAACCATAAATAACCAGTCGTACCATCACACTTCCTCCCACAGGATTTATGACGAACACTGGTAGGTTGCAAATGCAAGACAAGCTGCTGGTAGATTAGAAGACTTTGGAGAACATAATGGTGCCTTTACCCAAGGCAGGTCACCTAAATCCATCCAAGAAAGTGAAGAGAGAGAGAGAGAGCATTGAGACGAAAATGGTGCGTGGATAGGTGCGGATGGGGGAGAGGATTAATCTACTCCGGTCAACTGCTGCATTGCTGTAAAAGCAAAAACGCAGGCGTATTATATTAGTGGAATCAATCACCAGTGAGAAGGGGGTGCAAATCCCTATGCTCTCTCCTCTTCGGAACCTGATGGGCAGAAGAGATCGAGAAATGTGGGAGGACTTCACCTATATCCCCGGTAGACGGAATTAGCAGAGGGTTTAACGCAGACTATTTCTCTCTCCTCTTTCCTCTCTGCGTCTGTCTTCCGATCTCTCGCACGCGAGGATGCCGGGGAGCGAACGGGTGGTGGGAGTCAGCTTCGTGGCCGCAAGCCAGCAGCACAAGTAGTGTCTCCGTGACCTCAGACCAAGCTCTCATGCGATGCGATGCCATGCACGAACGACGCACTCCGGCTGTAGGAGATGACGACGTGATACATGTGGCAGTATCTGCTCCGAATTAAACATATGAAGTCACAACACACCGGAAAAGAAAGCTTTACGGTAAAGAGATTAATGTTTTGGATTTATTTATGAAGTAAAAAACATGGATAATTAATTAGCCACAGTAAATAAAAATTGACTCGTCAGATAAGAGTGTCGTTAAAGGAAAAGTGCAAGTGCGCGAATCTCTACATACTCGCATCACGCACTCGGTCGGGTTCGTCCACCTTTTGATCTCTCATCCGTTCACCTTCTTGTTCTTCTTCTTTTGCTCGCCTTCGTCTCTCTCGGATGTCGTCGTTCGACTGATGACGGCCGGAAGGGTCGAGGGAAGAGAAAAAACCATGGACTGTCAGGGGAGACAGTCCGGTGCGGTCTTCCTCGTAGCAGCAGGTGTCATGGATGAGGCAGATCACATCATATCCCTTCTCTATCGCCGCCCGCAGCCGGCAGCAGCGGATCGGTGAGCCCCCCCACGCTACCTCCGCTTACCCGTCGCTTCGCGCCAAATGGTCCATCTCTCTCTCTCTCTCTGGGTTTTCGTCGAGCACAAGACAGGCACAGATGTAGAGAATAAAGACCTCCGAGGTACACAGAGATTGGAGAGGAGACCCCACTTATAATGGGTCCTGGCACCAGGCGTACCACATCTTGACAATAGGACAGGTGATCCGGGGGACCACCAACACAGCCTATGGCGTCGCTGTCGATCCCGGGTGTCCCAGCCGAGGCCTCTGAAGACGCACAGCACTCTCGAGCATGGACCGTCTGAGACCGGCAAATGTTCTCCCCATGTGATGTGGGACTCGCTCGGAACAGGCCAGATCGCCAAATCCAGGCAACGACGGGAGAAATGGGCGTTAACACGCCCTACAAACTTGCATCTGATTGCACGTGAGTCGCAGATTATATATTTGCTTGGACAGAGAGAGGGGCAACAGCATCTACTACCGTGTGACTGAAGCAAAGCAGAAAAAGAAGAAAGGAAAAGAAACGCTGCCTCCGCTTCTCCTCGGTCTCACTGGCTGTGGTTTCCGATAAAGCCCTGCAGGCAGACAGGGGATCGTATGATAAACCATTAAAGTTGGAAACAAGTTGAGATTCCGTGCAGATATGTTGAATTAAAAGAAAACGAGAGAAATATTGTGGAAAGCAGTACCCTTTTTACTATAAGAGAGCATGAGGAGGAGAAAACAAAAACCGGAAACAAAGCTGCCAGGCAATAATTAAAAGCGTAAATTGGCAACAGCACCGAGGCCTTCCCTAATTTATAATGTGGGGTGTTGTGAAATGCCAACTTTTCACAACTTCCCACATTATACATATATATATATATTCAGAATTAATCATAGATTAGTTTGCCTTGAGATCAGGACAACTCTAACATGCATTTCATCCGAATTAACAAATATTTCTAAATTTAATTGAGATATTTTTCTTGGAAGAAAAGCATACACTAGTGAATAAACATTATTTTATCAATCATCATTTAAGTAAATTCATACCTTCCATTGGCTATTTGCAAAATTTTATAATCATAAAAAGGCCCCTTGTGGATAACCACTCTGCTACTTGGTGATAAATGCAGCTGATCCCTTTTAAATTTCATACATTCAAGAAATGGAAGCATCATTGTGATCCATCCGTTAGTAATAGCACTAAAGATCATACTGCCACTTCCTCTTGTTCCGGGATCTTCTTGACATTTCTGCACAGTGCATTGAATTAATTTACAACGTAATAAACAACCGAATGGTCCAGCAATTTATGGTACCAGCTACAATTTACAGGTGTTCCTGGTGGAGGGAGGATTTGTACCATTTCATCACGTCGATATAAGGAGCAAGCGGTTCTTCTCATCGCCAGGGTGACATACCCCATGACAATACAAGCTTTTGGTATAAGTCACTCGGAATGCATATAATTGCTCGAAGATTTGATGGGAATTCACTCCGTAATCATAATTACCTTCTGAAATCTTTGGCTGAAAGGCAATGGGGATTAGATAATCCTCCCTGACGGGTCGATAAGAATAACAGTCTGGTCTCCATAGAGTGCCTTTGAAACATTGCCTGGCTCTGATAAGTTGAAAATAACAACTGCAAATGCATATAAAGCAACAAGATCGGTAACACGAATACAAGAGAGAATTTTGTAGTCCCAAAGAATACAGTAGCATCGACGTACCAGGTATGCTGTTCTCCTCACAAATATTTAGTGCTGTCATGTCCATTGCGGTAAAGCCTCTAGAAACCAATTCCCTAAATGAAATGTGCTCGAATGCACTACCGTTGCTGTTTCTCGAGTGGCAATTGTAAATAGAATCTACAGTAGTACCTTTAAGAACAACATCTGCATGAACTGTTGTAAGGTCACATGGATCAATGGTCTTCCAGAAAACACGATCAAGAAAGAAATACCAAATCAGGATAAATAAAGGCAGAAATCACAGCCCAAACCCAGATCTGTGGGTTCTACCCCAAAAGAAGATCACCTAAAATTGCACTTTGGGGGTGGATAGTGACCCACATTCTTAAGTGGGACAATATAGATGCATGTGAGAACATACTTTCAGAGGCCCTCAAGGAAGCTGCAGCATCTGTGCTGAAAAGTGGGCTTCCTGTCGTTGCACCAGCCCCCACCAAATATTATGACTCTTCCTTTTCCAAGATGATGGATAGCTTGCACCTAATGTATGGTTCTGCAATCTCTTGCATCATTAAGGTAGACTGCATACGCACCTCAACACCAAGCTTCTCTAATGATGCTTGGAGCATTATGGCATTCATCAATGATGCCATCATACTACCATTATTCATATGTAAATAAAAGCTTAGCCAAAAGAACTTTAACGAATGCATAATGTCACACTGCAATTGAAAAAAAAAAAAAACAGAGTTGTAGAAACAAATGCATTTTACTGTGAATATGCATTAAACAGAATTTATTCAGATAATGTAAGATTTGAACAGAGAACAGTTGAAAACAAATATGAGAAGCAAATTTGCTTTACATAAAACAAATGAAAGTCTACATATGATGTTTGGGTGTTAAGGGAAGAGGAAGGATAAGTACTAACAAATTTCATCAGTTCTTAAAAAAAAACAAAACAATTTTACCAGACAACACTCCTTCAATACTGTGGAGAGCAGTAAATATAGAAATGCTGTCAGACTCAACTAAGTAGACATAGCATCAGATGCATGGTAATTCAAGATAAGCATGTACAAAAATGTCAACTTCAAACTGAACTTTGTTTGTTCATGACTTCATTCTTAGAAGGAACCAATAAACCTTATTTTGGCAACTGATGAAAATTATGATCCATAGATTTTCTTTGAAGCTAAGAACATCCATATCATCTTTTGTCCAATATGGTGGCAGTCTAAACCAGGTAATGAAACATGTGGTGTTTCCTGAAAGTTATCATGCATACCTTGGCAAATAGTAGTTCATAACGAATCAAGATATCAAAAAATGGTTACACAAAATCATCATGGTAATTGGTAACAATAATATTTAATTCAATGTTAAAATTCAGAGAGCAAGGTAGAAGAACTGGGAATATGCCCTTTGAAGCCTCTACCAAAAATTAAATAAAATTTACAACCAGCTTCAACCAGACATCAACCTTCTCAAGATGGTGCCTACTTCCAAGCCAAGATGGACAAGAAGGATGACCTATTTTAACTTTTGGTTCCAGTTCAAAGACATAAAAATAAAAGAGCAACTGATGTCTCCATTGATCATATTCGCAAATAGAAAAACATATTGGCATGTATGCAAATGTCAAATATATTACTGCATGCAATATAGAATTACATATTAATTAGATAAGCTTATAGTAATAAGCATCATCTTTATATTACACTATATCTCTTGAAAGTAATGCAATTCACAAACCATCATGAATGCATTATTACATGCAATATAGAATTACATATCAAATAGACAAGCTTATAAGTAATAAGCATCATCTTTATATTACATTGTATCTTTTGAATGTCATGAATTTCACAAACCATTATGCATCTTCCATTATGAAACGTTCTTTTGTGTCTGTGTGTATGTGTCTTCTATGTTTTATAGTCAAGCGATATCTCTATCTCAACTCTGTTGACTTTTCCAATATGTTGATCCCTAATCGTACAACTACCCTCAGTTCCCAACATGCAATTGCACAACATTCCAACCATTTCACAATGGTACAAATAAGTATCAGCATTGAAACAGGAAATGCATACCCCATTTGATAAGTTGTAGCCCTATCAATTCCAGTCGCAGCTATCCGAGTGTCACCACAAAATATATTTTGACCTCCAATAACAACAGCCACCTGAAAAACATCAGAATCAAGGGTCACAGAACAGAGTTATAACAGATCCAGGAAGAAGATAGCTTCAAATACAGTAAAAATTGGCAGCTGTCGATTGATACCTCAAGACCAGAATGGTTTGCAATTGCAATTTCCTTAGCAATAAGTGCAATTACCTGAGCGACAGAAACACAATATGCATTTAACTTTGGATTAGCAATTTATGCAGTGCAAGATGCTCCATTTTGCTTGAACAGTATCATACCAAAACCACATTGATGCAGATAGAAGAATATCAGTAGTCTACCTTGGGGTCAACATCGTCGGGACCAACTCCAGCTAATGCCGTACCACAAATTTTCAAAATCACTCTTCCATCATGGATTTGAGAATGACTTTACCTCTGAGTTATTATACCTTCAGCTCCGCTGGCACTCAACCTTGTATCACTTCTTGAGATTGTCATTCTTGTTGTTGCATTGCTCCACGCTCTTGCACACCTTCTGCTTGTTGCACCGCTCGCTGACGATGGTGGCCACGTCCTCCCAGTCCCTACCCCGCGGGTTGCGCCGGTTCAGCTGCTCATACTTCTCTGTGTAGGCATCTAGGAGGGAGCCGATTGCCGTGTCGGTCCACTCCTCCCGGCCCTTGCCGTTGTCCCCCGGGGACGACATCGGCCTCGACTTCTTATTGGCCGCCAAGCTACTGTTGTAGCAGTAGGGGGGCTCGCCATTGCTGGCATCGTCGCGATCCTTGCGCTTAGGCGACTGGTGATGGGGCTGCCGGTGGTGGTGGAGGTGTTGGTGGTGGGACGCGGAGGTGGCGACCCCCTTTCGATCGGCGTTGTCGGTATTGATATCATCATTGTCGGCAGCGGCAGGGTGCTGGTCGGCGAAGGTGTTGTCGTTGACAGCGAAGCAGTGGTCGTCAAAAGCCGGGGCGACGGGGCACTTGGAGGCGTCCGTCTGGCCGAAGGCCTCGCCATTACCCTCATGGTCCTCGCCGCCACCGCCGTTGACGGCGACCCCTTTCTTTCCGGAGCTGGCGATAGACTCTGCGGCACTGAGTTGGTGGTGAGCGCGATGGTGGAGGGGGATTGGAGCCGCCTTGGCAGTCACGTAGTGGTGGGCCGCGGAAAGGGACGAACCGCCTTGGTGCTGTGACAAGCCGAGCCGGGACTCACAATAAGACTGCCCGCTGCCAACCATCGCACACAACTCTTTTTCCAACTCATTTTTCCCACCCAGCAGGCATTCGTCTTTAATTTCCCAAATTAGTGAAAAGGAAGTGTTCGTTCACAGAAATAGTAACCTTCATTAATATCCAAGGGAATGAACCAAATCATAGTAATCTCAAAAGCAAAGGGGAAACTACTGTACATGTTGGATGCCGCTACAGCATGCTGCACTCCCTTCCACAGAGAACACCATCTGGGACTCAGACAAGAACTTGCAACCATTTGCCTACTGTCCTGCAAGTCGATACTGTCATCAGATGGGAGACATAACATTATAGTTCAAATCATCAGTGAGATCAATTTTATATCCATCGGTAATCATCAGCCCGATCAAATAATTGACCACTTACATTTTATATAACTTCTAAATATTTCATTCAGTGATGTTGAATAGTATAGATAGGTATTTAAAATCTTCAACAGCAAACACATGAATCAACCAAGTCAAATAGGGTCCTTTCTTGTGAAAAAAGGAATTCACATAGTCAAGTATCAGGCTATTACCAACCTGCCAATTTATAGGTAAGAAATTATCACCAGCTTTTAGCTTTGGTAGGCAAGAAATCCAGTCACAGATTACCAAAAGATACAGCAAGGAGCACAAAATTCAGATACGAACCTATTTTCTGACTGCTTGTCCTCCGGAAGGAAGATGTACCCGTATAACTAAGGAGACTAAGGAAATTGCCATATACTCTCGTGACCTGTCACAAACCATTGAAGAATTCATTGCTTCCCCTTTCTGATTTTTCACGTAAATAAAATTCAGAACTGCAAGATTTTTACCAAAACATGTCGTCAAACGAATATCAAAATGAAGAAGTTACAGTAACTTATTTCATTAAAACTTCTTTCACGTATAACGTGATTCATTATAGATGAAACGAAAGAACAAACAGAAGAAACTATCAGGTTTTGAAACTACAACCTCGACATAAAGATGAAAATGAATTTGCAATTTGTGAACAAAGGATTGCAAAATGTTAAGCATGAGAGGCAAACCTGTGAGCGGATGCTACTCACTTCCTGTTCTTCAGGTTATTATTCTCTTTGACCGTGTCCGTCACAGATGATGACAAATTATGATGAGATATGGAGTACTTATTTTCCATGTTTGCAGATTCAAGACAAAAGTTCCAGTTCTCCTAAAGTAGGTCAGCAGTTGTTAGAAGACTGGTATGTCTCAGCTGAGAGTCAGACAGCACGATCCATTTAAAGAAGAAAATCAGAGTTCCTGGATTGTTTTATCTCAGATACCGATTTAACCATTTGGTAAAGTGACTACATTCTTGCTCCATTTGAGATCTTACTACTTTGAAGAAGATAGTTTGCTGCTTTCCAGAAAAGAACTTTCTTAGCAACATGTACAAGAATAGTTGCCAAGCCAATCCTATCACACTGCAATATTTAGCAATCAAGATAAGGACATTTAAGATGAAAGTTGCTACAAAACAGCAACCAAACACATTGTTCATGTTATGAGGATATCAAAATAATTTGCCAAACATCATCCTGCAAAATTTTCTGATACCAAAAGAGATATGCTAACCCCATAGGCATGTATATTAATAAATTAAATCATCTGGTTTACCCAAAAGAAACATAAGTTCAGTGTTATCTTACCGAATTTGAAATATGTGATGCATGGACAACTGTGTGGAACTAGGATCTTTTCCTCCTACAGTGTCAAGGTAGTCAACTGCCAGTGGTACATGCATAAACCCCAAATCATCAAGATATGAAGCAAGCCGTGCTTATCAAATCATTGGTGTCTATTCACCCTACCAATTTTTTGTTTTATGATAACAAATTCCTGTTCCAAATTTCTAACTCTTGACATAAGGCTTTCCATGTCAACTTTGAGGGCCTGGTTTTCATGAATTAGTGAAATCCATCCATCTCTCTGTAGGATATGTCCAACCACATTATTTGCAGCAGCTGTGCTGTCGATGTCTAAAGCATCAAGGTAATGAGAAAGGGACAATCTCAGCTGCAACTGTTCGAAATATAGAACCTGGAGAATGATTCTATGGGGCAAGCGTTCATTCTGTGATGCATGTGCACATGTATCAACAGAGAGTTTTCCATAATCTATAACGCTGCAAAGTTGCATTTTCTCAGTCTCCACAAGCCAAGGGTGTGCCTGCAGAGGAACACAATCAATGATCATCTGGCAACAAAGATCGTACCAACTACAAAAACTTCATGAAACTTTACCAAGAACTTGGGGCACATTTTGCATTACTTCTACTTCTAAGTTCTAACTGTTACAAAAACTTTCGAACGAAATGGAGAACATATTTGTTAACTGTACTTTGTGGGAGTATAATTTCTTTTACCTTCACTATTTCTAAAAGCATCTTCCACCTTTACTAGCCTCACGACCGGCTAATGGTCCTTGCTGCTCATGTGGCCATCTAATCTTTCATTTTACCGATGAGTTAAAGTTACAACCACAAACATGTTTTCAGAAACAAGAAACAAAAACGCAAATCAATATAATAATTTTATTTGATGTTGTCAGAAACATTTAAAAAAATTGATGGAAATGTATAGAGACAAACATCGTGTATCTTCTGTATATATGCACCGTCTTTTATGCAACCAACACATCAATATTTTGACATGTTTGTCATGATCACTTTCTCGCCGGTATGTTTGTGGTAAGTGAAAAAATGCTCACCATAGATATTAATATTATTTCTTTATGAAAAATTCAGACTAGCTTGAACATATCTTACAACAATCAATTATTTTAATTAGATCTATGGTAGCCTCCTGTAATTATGAAACATGTGAATTTGTTATCCATGAGATCACTTAGGGCAGTAAAAAGAAAGAAATATAAAGAACATATCATGTACTTACAGAAAAAAATTATTATTTGAAGAATCAGAATGTAATACACCAGAAATTACATATTGGGTTCACACTGCTATTCTATCAAATCTCAGACTAATGTATGTCTGTTATTTCTGAGAAACTCTTTAACATATAGTATCTGAAATTGCCAAAAAGATGACTAGATAGATGCACACCTTTAAATACACATCCAATGCCCTATACAGTCCGTCGTTCTGGCTTCTACAAGATTTTGGAAGAGCTACTAGAAGACTAAGCATCTTTTCAGTTCCCAAATGGACATCAGGAGCAACCTCAGTGATGTAACTGTCTATTAACTTTATGACTCTGTTTAAAGAACTAGACAATGGAGATGCAGAAACAGATGAGGAAGGTGAAAATGTTGCAATACCTGACTCCTGTGAATGCAAGAAATGGTGAATAATCCGTTCAACACAATCGGTGTCATATAGATTGTCAGATTTTGAGAAGTTTGGAATTAAAAGACCATCAAGTGTTGCCAGTTCAAGTTGCATGCCTATAGTTCTCTCTAGAGTCTCCTTAGATTGCTGGCAAACATTCAGTATAATAGCAAACCTTAGAAGTCCTAACAAGAAGCGGCAATAAGCCTTTCCCTTCTTTTGGGGAAGCAGACTAACAATGTTTTCCAGTAACACTTTGTGATCAACTACAGCTGGTGTCACAGTAAGAAATGCAAGATCTCTGGATCCTTGCTTTTTCATCCACCGATCAAGACCACGTAAATACCTTCCGGTATAATACATTAAAGCACCAGCTACAATTACTGGTCGTACACCTCTCTCATACATTGCTTCCATTAGTCTCCTGAACATTGGCACTCCCAAGCATGAGATATCTTCAAACCACCAATCAGATTGTGAACTTCTAATTTTAGCACCTGTATTTATTCCATTCCATAAAATACTACCACCAGGGCTTTGCAAGCTTCCATACATCATCATAGGCCACCCAAACAAACTAAGATCAGTACAAACCATCCTGGAAAGAGCATTAATGCACTTGGTAACAATAGGGAAGGACTCAGCATGTGGAAGCGAACCCTCAGAGCTTTGCAGAGCCACAATGCAGTCTTTCCAGCTGTGAAGAACAAATTTATGAAAGAATCTTTCTGCTTCAGGAAGTAGGTTATTCTCATCAAGTTGCTCTGTCATCTCAAGATATTCAGCTATACTATGCACCATTATGATGTTTTTTGGTGACAATTCCACCTTGAAGCCATAGCAAAACTTTGCCACCAATAGAAATGCATCAGCTCCTCCAGGACATCCTGATAAAATATGATGTGTACCTTCTTTGACATTTTGTGATACTTCTGATATATGTGCAATCTTTCCACATTTTGACAACAAAGGAAACTGAAAGACCCAAAAACATTCTCATATAATAGCACAGATGATGACTAATACTAAAGACAAGTATAATTAAAGAAGGAAAAATGACAGGGGAATGATAGTTCCGTTATTGATGGATGAAAGGGTTCAGGAATCTATATGCAATATTACAAACAAAACCCAATCAAAAAAGATTTTATGACACAAATAAACAAAACACTCTGATAGAGAAACTTCAAAATGTTCACTAAAGACCTGAATCTGAAATTTCCTCAATGTACATTTAGGAAAAGCCCAAAAAACATATCCAAAACAATGAAGCTTCGGGTCTTCACTTCTACGTAGTGAAATTTGGTGTCTACGATGAAAACAAAGTAGATCCAAAATATTTGTTGTCTGAAATGGACAAGTTCGGAAACCGACCTAATCTCAATCGGATAAATTAACTTCATCACATGGTTCGAAATCCAAGTTCAGCAAGCATGCAGCCTAAAAATATATGAGAGTGCCCCATAAAAGCACTTTAATATTTGAATGAAAAGAAAATTAGGGAATTAAGAGAAAATGATTCTATGACACTCAGAAGAATGTACCAAGACTGAAGGATGTCTACCTTGTGGAGATGGAACATTTGTCCCTCAACTTCAATAACTATATCACTTGGGATACCAGTTTTAGAGAACCTATAATTCATCAAAACAGTAGTCACATAACTAGGATATAATTCATCAGACAAAATTTGAACGAAAAAGTTCATGTAAGAAAAGTAAAATGTTTAATATAAAGTCATGTTAAAACCAACCACCAGGGAAGCTGCAGCTATTGAATGCATATAATTCCTCCTAATTTGCTTAATTTGATCTTCCCATTACTTTGCCTAGAACAAGATGTTCTTATCTACTAATTCTTGAATTTTTGCCCATCGATCATCTGTTCTATCACATCATTTGCAATCCTTTTGAAGATTCAGGTACAAGACCAATATAAACCCAAGTCTTCACTCCTAGGTTAGGTGACAATAAGATCTAAGAGAAGATTAGCAGGTTTCGGACATAGCAAATAGAATGTTTCTAATCGATAATTTAGACATGCTACTAAAGTTTTTTTTAATTCCTGCGGGTGGGTGCAGAATAATCCAAAGGCATACTTAAGAAAGCCTTTCATAACTTGGACTACGATCATGATAATGCCTCGGTGAATTACTTTGGGAGCACCAAATAGTGCTGGACAAACGAAATGAGTTGCCTCTTTCCTTTTGTACTTTCCATCGTCGTCCTGAATTCCAATTATCTGGTTCTGGATCACCAGAGCTATATGCTTGCTCGTCTTCGATCAATGATTCTATACCAGCGTAACAATTGGAGGACATTGGCCATTACTTAGGGATGTTCCAGCCAAGAAAGTTCCTCTTTCTCGACGATTCACGATCCCAATCCTAACTGGTCAACACACAAAAGAATGAAGAGGAGTGTAACGAAATGTACCAATCACTTCCTCGACGATAGAAACGGCAAGCTCTGTCGTCGGTGCAAGACATCGTCACCAATCCGGAGGAGTTCACCTCTAATCACAGACAAACATATACAAAATTGGGAATGCAAAAACTAAATAAAAGATGGATGAAATCGAGAAAAGGGAGTAGCCCTCGATTTGATTCTTTTGGAAGGAAAGCAGGGGACGATCGAGATGGTAAAAGGGATGCACAAGCCGCTACTGCTGGTGTAGTGAGGATGAAGATGGAGGTGACGATGAGAGAAGGGGAAAAGGAAAAGCGAGGTGACCGACTCTACCCACCGAGGGACACGCATAGCTGATCGTGATGACGAGGGCACGTCACGGCCGTCGCCCCGCGAAAGTAACGTCCGACCTGCCCAGTACACTTCCAGGATAAATATAAGGGTTAAATAAAATTTTCCGAGCCGGATCGGGCCAGGCCGGATATATCCAATTTGAGCCGGCCAGACCGGGCTAATTCAAATTGCCGCTTGGATTAGGTCAATCGGCGGGTCGTGACAAAATTAATGACGAATTTGTGACTGAACCAATCCCGTTCGGTCAACGAATCAAGAAATCTGTTTTGAACAAGGAAAACCGGGTCAGGTCAAATTGACCCGACGAGTTTAAATTCGAGTTGCCACTCGTGTTAGTTGCAGTAGGGAACACAATCGTACGTGGAAGTTCTAGAATGGTAGGTCTTGTCTCAAGCGGTCCATCTCCATGTACGAGAGCATGTATTCGCCACCGACCCAAAGCAAAGAGGAGACAGCATCTACTATCAGTTCGGTTCACTAATATAATTCTTTAGTTTAAAGATTTAATATATCATCAACTATTTATTTTATAATTAAGAATATTTTAAATTTTCAATTACATATATTTTTTATTAAAACAAATAAATGTTATTTTCATCACCTTTTCACCATCTTAACGTGTTTGTTTCATTTTTTAAAATATTTTTATTATATTAATTATTGTACATTATGTTTACATGTTAACTCAAAATTATGACATATCTGATAATACATTAACTAACTCAAATGTTTTAATAGAGTTCGTTCTTGTTTTTACAATACCATACAAATTAAATTTATAATATAATGTTATACATATATAATTCAATCATTTGACTCATTTATTCAACTAATTATAAGAATATACAATCAGTTATCACTCATCATATTAATATCACATAAGATTTATTAAAAGACAAAGATCGATGCAATCCAACACTCTCTACATAATATTTACAAGGTAACTTATGATTACGAATTATCTCATCTACAAAATATTCCCAAAGATATTTTTGAAAGTTTAGGGGGGGTGGATTGGTTGTCTCTCTCGTAGAATATTCATAAAAATATATTCGAAAGTTTAGGTGACAACTTGGGTTGATTAGGAATTACCTCTTCTATAAAATATTCATAGAGACATTTTCAAAAGCGCACGAGATAATTTAAGTTAGTTACGAAATTGTCTCCCTTATAAAATTTTTATAGAATATTCTTTCTTATCGAGGTCAGTATAAAAATATATAATTAATTTTAAATTAAAAGGGATAGACTTCGATTTAAACGTCGGATGAATAAACTTAAGAAGCTCATCCCGACCTTAATCTTTCGAAAATCATAAGACTTTTATTGATGCATCAAGATAACTCTTTTGAAGTTCATGACGATAAAACTATTCATTAACACTCTAAAACAGATTATTCCTGTTGAAACCTAATAACACTCTTAAAAAGTAACAAGTAGAGGTGACCAAGTGTTGGCAAATAACTTCATAATTGATCCAAATCTTTTTTTGACAAATTATACTAACAAAAAGTCATTTAAAGTGTACATTAACTTAGTTGGTAATAGTAAAATCCTTAATCAAATTTTATCTTCACAACATGACATGTTTTGAATTTTGAGAGGAATTCAAAATACTGGAAAATCACTCTCAATCATTCATGAAGTGAATGATTAACTACAAGACAATTATCGAATTGGACCAGCAAATGCCCAAAACACCCAACGGGAAGTCAAACCAATAATGGTGCAGAACTATAAAAAGAGTGGTTCCCAACAACCCCACCCAAAACCTTCTCCTGTGTGCCGCGTCATACTCCTATCAGTGGGACCCAAATAAATACGGACTACAAAAAGCACAGAATAAACACTATGACAGGGCTTCCAATTTTAATTATAAGCGCTTCGGGTCCCTACGCCTCTTTACATTCGACTCCAGTAACTATGTCGCTCTCAATGATGCCAACTTCCGTTGTCCGTTACTGCGATCCACCGCTCCACATCAACATCACAAGACGCAAACGTTCTATTTATTTGTGCATGATGTAACCCAAACGTCCAAGCATGTCTTCCATCATAGCCATTACCAATTCGACAATCTATGAGCTGGCCGAGCCATCATACCGCATAGGTGAGGCCAATGCCTCGGTCGCCACCACACGTACCGTTCGTGCGATTCGAAGGCCTGCGACTGTCGGTGGCAGAGCCGACGCGTCCCCCACGGTTTTGCCCGTCGTCACCCACCGATCCCATGTTCCTATTGGCCATTGGCTGTGGAACGCGGACCACGCGGGCGAACCCGAACCGAGCTGCGTGCAGCCGCTGGTTTTATACCTCGGGCGTCGAAACCAAGTTTGGCCATTCAAAACGATTCAACGGAAGTCCATGTCTAAGGCCGAATGACCCACCGCTCCGTCATCGCACACCGATGACTGGGCCCCAGAAGAACGTGCGTTCAGGCATCGAAGAGTTCGCGTGTGTGGAGTCTCTGATGAATCTGTGGACAATGGCGCCATTAAAGAAGTAATATCCGTGCGCTGTTGTGGGTTGGGCGAGGGGAAAGGAGAATTAGCATAAGAGAGAGCGAGAGAGAGGGCGTCTTCTGTTGTCGATCACAATCAGACCTAGCCGAAGCAGAAGCACAGATCCAGAAGAAGAAAGATGCATTCGACCCACCTTCTCCTGGAAGAACCCATCAGGATGGCCTCCATCCTCGAACCATCGAAGCCAGTACGTCTTTTCTCTCTCGATCGATCTCTGGGCGAAGAAGATCCCGGATCACTGACGCGAAATGTTGTTTTGCGTGTGCAGAGTTTCTTCCCTGCCATGACCAAGATCGTGGGGACGCTCGGCCCCAAATCCCGGTCGGTGGAGGTGATCTCCGCTTGCCTCAAGGCCGGCATGTCGGGTATGCCTCACGTTCTTGCCTCACCTGCTTCGCGTCACTAGGCTGTTTTGTTTTGATCGGTTGATTGCGTTCTTCCTGTGGCAGTGGCACGCTTTGACTTCTCGTGGGGGGACGTCGAGTATCACCAGGAGACCCTGGAAAATCTCAAGACTGCAATCAAGAGCACCAAAAAGTTGTGCGCCGTAAGTCTTGGCTATTTGCCACCTGCTTATATAGGAGTTCTGATTGCCGGTTGCACGTTATATATACATTTTTTTTTTTGTCTTAGCTACCAGTACGATTCCTTGTCATATACCATAGAATCTGAGCTTAGTTTCCTCATCGCTTTTTTCTGCTGGTTGATGAAAGCCCTATTGGGGTTTATTTATTTGTGTACTATGGATACAAGAACTTGCGCTGTCAAAATTTGCTATGATGTTTGCGACTTAGGCTGACGAATTTATCCTTGTTCTCTTTCTACTTAAAAAGTCACAAGGTCACCATAGGCCATGGTAGAATACAAGATCAGTTCGATACTTGTAAAACCCATTAAACTCATATAGGCCTGCAAAAGCCCCACAAGGGGCTTAATCATGCATATAGCACGAATAAATCCTTCATAGGCTAGAAAAAAGATTGCGTCTTTGGGGCTTCAAGCACTCTGCCCCTTTATTCAAAAGGAGCATACCAACTACCTGAGTAAGCATGGCCTGCTCTTTTGACTTACATATTAGTTTACTTTTAATTTGTCTGGTCATGAAACTTGTATCTTCAAATTCAGATCCAGCTGACAATTTTTCTGATTGTATAATATAACTTTGTAAAATGCTTCATAAAGACCAATAACGTTTCCCGTTTTCCAGGTCATGTTAGATACAGTGGGTCCAGAGCTGCAGGTTGTGAACAAAACCGAGAAGGCCATCTCACTTGAGGCGGATGGTTATGTTATTTTGACACCAGATAAGGAGCAGGAAGCATCGTCTGAGTTGTTGCCTATAAACTTTAGTGGATTGTCAAAGGCAAGCAATTTTCTTCTTGGAACCATGCTCATTGTTGCACTATGCTAATAACTAGGTGATCTCATTAAGTTCTGCGTGTGCATATATTCCTTAATCTGGTTTAATATAAATTTCCTTGTATCAATTGTTATGTTGGAACAAATGTTTCTCATCCTATTTAACTGTTCTTGCTCGTTCAAAACCCTGCACATGAAATGTGCCTACCTTCTCTTTGGTCTCCTGCGTGCTCAATCTCTCCCACTCTCTCACCCGGTTCCTCTATCTTATTTACCTCTCTTATTGATCGCTCCTTTTGCTACAGAAATAACTAAATTTGTAATCATGATGAATGAATGAGTTGAAAAATAGGGGATGCCTGTGTTCACAAACATATTAGGGCGTACGTAGTGCATAAGGCTCCCATCAATGTGGGATCCGGAGAGGGTCAATATATGTAGCTTTATCTTTAAATATTTTAAAGAGGTTATTTCCGTGATTCGAATCTTGATCTTTCAGGTCCAAAAACATATTCATATGCAAAAATCATATTACCATGTAGTTTGGATTTCATCATCTATCCTTCATCACATGCTGAATAGTTTTGTTCTCCTACTCACCTTGAACTTACTATCCTCATTCCCCTGTGTATGTGTGGTTTTTGTAATTTTACTTGTGATTCTAACAATCACATCATACTCACGCTAACTGAACTCAACAATATTTAGAAAGATAGAATCGAGTACCTGATTTAATCTGCATTGGGTTGATTGAAACAAGATGATTTATTACTGTAGATGCATTGGATGACTTGAATTGATAAGTATCTGTGATCTTTCCTAGGTTTTCTTGAATTTGGAACATGCACTATAACACAATAACTATCACATGCTGACCATAGATGTTAGGTTTAACAGTTCAACTATTACATCACATAAT